>NC_084735.1:85349617-85452117 GCF_033978785.1 Entelurus aequoreus
TGCATGGAGAATGGTGTGGCATGGAGAATGGTGTGGCATGGAGAATGGTGTGGCATGGAGAATGGAACCATCACCAAGGAGTCCCAATCACAGACTCCCACCCTACAAAGTACACTTGAAAGTGCGTGTGGTCTTCCTCAGGCGAGCGCTACCACGTGTACGAGTTTGTCAACCAGCCGTCCCACGAGCAGTGCGTGCAAATGAGCAGGTCCTCGCCCTCGCTCTTGTTCACGCGCTACACCGACCTCTTCTGTGACCTCACCTGCGAGGATCTCTTCTCCCAGCTCTTCGGCGTCACAGGTGAGTGATGCTCGTGCATGAGCGTGAGCGACGCCATCTTCATCCCGCTCCTCCCGCAGGGGGAAGCCAACAGTTGGGGCCGCATCTCATCAGAAAGAACTGGATGGGCATCACCCCCCCTGTGGACGCCGCCATGGTGGGGCGTGTCTTCCTGAGCCCCAGACCCTGGCCAGCTCCTCCCCCTCCCGGTAGAGGATTCAAAAGGTACAGGGGGAGGCGGCCCAGCAGGAGGTACCGGGGGAGGAAAACTCGCAAAGCTATTTTTGACGATTTTTTCCTCGACTTGTTCGACTTCGACGACATGTCTGAGGAAGTTGCTCCGCCCCCACCGCCTCCTAAAAGAACACCCGTCCAATACGTGTACCTGTTCAAGAAAGGTAAGAAGACACGTGGACATTTTTAACGCATGTTGCTAACACATTTTTCAACATTTTACAAACACATTTTTTAACATTCTAACACATTTTAACAAATTTTTCAACATTTTACTAACACATTTTTCAATATTCTACCATATTTTATTAACACATTTTTCTATATTTTAGCACATTTTAGTAACACATTTTAGCAAATTTTAGTAACACATTTTTCAACATTTTAACACATTTCACTAACACATTTTTCTACATTTTAACATGTTAACAACACATTTTTCAACATTCTAACACATTTTACTAACACATTTATCAACATTTTACTAACACATTTTAAAACATTTTACTACCATATTTTTTTAACATTTTAGTACATTGTACAAACACATTTTTCAACATTTCAACATATTATATTAACACATTTTAACAATTTTAACACATTTTACTCGCAAATTGCTCAACGTTTTTAACACATTTAACAAAAATGTTTTCAACTATTTAACAATATTTCACATTTTAACACACTTTACTAACAAATTTTTCAACATTTCTAACACATTTAACAAAAACATTTTGACAATTTTTCAAATTTTAACACATTTTACTAGCAAATTTTTCAGCGTTTCTAAATCATTTTACAAAACAACTTCAACATTTTGACAATTTCTTAACATTTTAAACTATTTTTCAACATTTTAACACATTTTCTAACAAAGTATCCAATATTTGTAACACATTTTACAAGCAAATGTTTTTGTTTTTCCAACACATTGTACTAACGACTTTACCCAATTTATCAACATTTTAAACTATTTTTTAAAATTTTTTAACACATTTTACTAAGAAATTATCCAATATTATCAACAAATTTTACAAACAAATGTTTTTGTTAACAAAATCAACAAATATTTTTTTCAAATATTTTAACACATTTTATTTTTTCAACATTTTGACAGTTTTTTAAAAACATTTTTAACCAAAAAAATTCTACATTTGTAACACATTTTAGTAACAAATTATTCATTATTTTTTAACGCATTTTCCAAAGTACTTTTTCAAAATTTTTAACGCATTTTACAATTTTTTCAACATTTACAACACATTTTACTAACAATTCTATCAATATTTTTTCTACATTTTAGAAACATCTATTTCAACATTTTGAAATTTTTTCTACATTTCCAACACATTTTACTAACAAATAATCCAATATCCTAAACACATTTTACTAACAAATTATCCAATATTTTTAACACATTTTACAAACAAATGTTTTTGTTAACAAAGTCAACAAATATTTTTTTCAAATATTTTCACACATTTTATTAACACATTTTTCACCATTTTGACAGTTTTTTAAAAACATTTTTAACAAAAGATTTTCTACATTTGTAACACATTTTAGTAACAAATTATTCATTATTTTTTAACGCATTTTCCAAAGTACTTTTTCAACCTTTTTAACACATTTTACATTTTTTTCAACATTTACAACACATTTTACTAACAATTCTATCAATATTTTTAATACATTTTAAAAACATCTATTTCAACATTTTGACATTTTTTCTACATTTCCAACACATTTTGCTAACAAATAATCCAATATCTTAAACACATTTTACTGTCAAATTATCCAATATTTTTAACACATTTCAAAAATAACTTTTTCAACATTTTTAACACTTTATTATTTATTTATTTACAAACAAATGCTTTTGTTTTTGTAAAACATTGTACTAACAACTATGTCCAACTTTTTAACAATTCATCAACATTTTTGACAAATTTAACGAATAACTTTACAAACTAATTTTTCAACATTCCTAACACAACTTTTTCAACATTTTGACAAATTTTCAACATTTTACAAACAATTTTTTTTTTACATTTTACCAACAACTTTTTTCACATTTCTAACACATTTTACCAACAACTTATTCAACATTTTGATCATTTCAACATTTTGAACACATTTTACTACTAACTATCCAATATTTATAACACCTTTACAAATAACTTTTTCAATATTTTTCAGACATTTTACAAACAAATTTTTTTTTTCTCTCAATATGTTAAAGACATTTTACCAAAAAATTTTACATTTTAACAATTTCTCAACATTTTTAACATGTAACTTTTTCAACATTTTTAACATATTTTCCGAATAACTTTTTCAACATTTTTAACAATTTCTCAACATTTCCAATCCATTTCCCAAACAACTTTTTCAACATTTTTAACCCATTTCACAAACAAAAAGTTCAACATTTTTAGCACGAATGTTGCAACTAGACAGTGTAAATAAATGTGTGCGTGGTGTGGCGTGCACAGATCGCTACTACAGAGTGGACCTGCGGACGAGACACGTGGTCGCCGCCCAGCCGCCCTACCCACGATCCATCGCCAAGTTCTGGATGGGCTGCCAGCAGGAAGACGCGGCCGACACGTCACGCGCTGAAAAAAGATGAGAGGCGTCGTTCCTCATGGAGACATGTTTTAGCCAAAAAAAAAGTCATTAAACAAGGACAATACAGTATTTTTATGTCGATGATCCATAAAAAAATACTAACATGTTCTCTTCTACGCATGAATAAAGTTAATACATCAGCACAATATTTAGCCTCTTTTTTACATGTATGATACATGTCTAATATATGTTGATTAGGGGTGTAACGCTACACAAAAATTTCAGTTCGGTACCTCGGTTTAGAGGTCACGGTTCGGTTCATTTTCAGTACAGTAAGAAAACAACAAAATGTAAATGTTTTGGTTATTTATTTACCAAATTTGTAAACAATGGCTTTATCCTTTTAACATTGGGACCACTATAATAATTCTGCCCACGTTAATCAACATCAAACTGCCTCAAGTTGTTGCTCAGATTAAATAAAACGACAAAACTTTTCTTCTACATATAAAAAGTGCAACATTAAACAGATTCAAGTCAACTCGTCATGCTTAATTTATTACAGCATTTGGGAAGCCTGCAGTTGATTTTTATTATGTAAATGTTATATTTTTTATCAACATGTGATAGCAGCAGTGACGTGCGGTGAGGTTCACGGCTGGTGAGGCACTGACTTCATCACAGTCACATTTACAAACATATGAACCCTAAAGAGTATCTTATTCACCATTTGATTGGCAGCAGTTAACGGGTTGTGTTTAAAAGCTCATACCAGCATTCTTCCCTGCTTGGCACTCAGCATCAAGGGTTGGAATTGGGGGTTAAATCACCAAAAATGATTCCCGGGCACGGCGCCGCTGCTGCCCACTGCTCCCCTCACCTCCCAGGGGGTGAACAAGGGGACGGGTCAAATGCAGAGGACAAATTTCACCACACCTAGTGTGTGTGTGTGACAATCATTGGTACTTTAACTTAACTTTAACTTTACACATACAAACTGTAGCACACAAAAAAGCACATTTAATTAAAAAAATCATTATTATGGTCTTACCTTTACTTATAAATGAAGTCCATGCGCCGCTCCTTCTGAACAAAAGCATCGGTAACTTGTTTATAGAAGTCTTCCTTATCTTTCTTCAGTTTTAAAAGTCTCTCTGTCTCGATGGAGATCTTCCTTTAATTATTACCTCCTGCTTCGATTGAAAGTCCAGTTTAGAAAACTGTTTTATTTTAGATATGTAATCCTCCATGTTAAAAGTCCAGGCGAGAGGAAAAAATAAACGATCGCTAACTGTTGCTGCTTGTTGTCACTTATTCTGTGGCCGAGTAGTCGCAAAAATGATCCCTGGGATCACTGGCGCCCTCTACCACCATGAGGCGGGATCACTGCGAGCCTCAGCCAGTGCGTCTTCGCAGCCGTTTTATGATTGCTCAGCACAAGAAATACGTTGTTGACAAAATACACTGTACATTATATACCTCAGCTAACTAAACTATGGAAATGTATAATATAATTCATATAGCAATACGGTCTCACTGCACAGCAGGCCAGCAGTTAGCCGAGTCATTGCGCAATCCATGGTGAGGCACAACTGGCTGGTGACTCACCGCGAGTCTCTTCTCAGTATTTGAACGGCAAATGTGAAAATTCAGCGATTTTGAATAAAAATAATCTAAAACTGGTGAAGTTAAATGGAAAATAACTTCATAGTATAATCACTGGATACATATAACAATTTAATTATTTTTTTTTCTTTTTACATTTTTTTTCTTTCCATGATGGCACGTGAGGCCCCGCCTCCCCTGCCTCCCCTGACTGGATAGCAGGGACCCTGCCATTCAAAACTACACTGCTCCATTACTAATGATTCATGTAAATATAGCTGAAAAAAATAGTACAATAGCAATAGGAGAGACTATTCATCCCTGAACACCATGGAGTTCATGTATGCTTAATGATGCACTTACATTATTATATCAACTATCAGAGACAGAAACTCTTCATTTAACATAATGTCCTTTTTTGCTGCTTCAACACAGCTCAATCAACACAGAGAAAGGTCAAGTGAAATAACAGACAGACAGGGCTTTGCTGTCCGTAACACACACACACACACACACGCACGCACACACACACAAACACACACCGCAAAATGAGCTAACGTGGGACAATGCTGGGTGCTGTGTAGAGGACTGACAGAGGCAGGCAGAAGGAAGCGGAGCAGCTTGTTAAGACTTTAGCTTTTGGCTACTTAATATGTTCGTGTGGAAACTCGTTCGGTACACCTCCGAACCGAACCGAAACACCCGTACCGAAACGGTTCAATGGGTGAGGGCCGACATCCGGGCAACTGAGCTACATACGGGTTCTTCGAGCCATAGCAACCAGACTGGCGTTGAAAACAAACCGTTGCCATTACTCTTTAACCTGTCCACCTACGCTGGTTAAACCCGTCATTCTGCCTCCAAAATGCCGACAAACTGTGTTGTTTTTGGTTGTGCTAACCACAACTGGAAACAGGGAAAACAAAGGTTGTATTTTGTTCTGCCAAAGCGTGATGAAAGCCCACAGAGACGAGACAAATGGCTCGCAGCCGAAGTCGGGGCCGGTGGCAACAAGAGCCGCCTCACGCTGTCTATGTCGGTGGCGGTCGAGTTCCGCGACTACTTGGTGGACTTCATCGAACACTACGCCCAGTTGGGTCCCAGCAACCCGGGCCTGGTGCAGGATGAGCCGCGGCGGGCCCTGAAAAGCGAGTTCCTAGTGCGGGAGAATCGGAAGTACTACATGGACCTGAAAGAGAACCAGCGGGGACGGTTCTTGAGGATCCGGCAGACCGTGAACAGGGGGCCCGGCTTGGAGTCAGACCATCGCGCTCCCGGCGCAGGGACTTATCGAGTTCCGCGACGCTTTGGCCAAACTTATTGACGATTACGGCGTGGACGAGGAGCCCGCGGAGCTGCCGGAGGGCTCGTCGATGACTGTGGACAACAAGCGCTTCTTCTTCGACGTGGGCTCCAACAAGTACGGCGTGTTCACACAAAGTTGTTGATAACTTCCGCGTCTCTTTCTTAGTAGCGTGCAGGCTAAGCTAACTAGCAAGCTAAGCTAAGCCTGAGAAGCTTTAAAGTTCACTGAGACGAGTCTGACGCAAATAATACATTTTCGTTTTTTCACACGATATGCAAATAAGTAAAAATGCGTAAATGAAGGATTTAACGCCAACTTCCAAGCCACAACGCTCGTTAAATGCTTTTTCTGTCAATGCTGTGTTCGCTGTGAGCTGCTTTGTTTTCAACGAATTCCCGGTTGCTAGGGGATTGGTAGGCGGAAGTGACGTAGGTCCGCCCTCACCCATACAAATACACGTACCGTTACACCCCTAATGTTGATGCATGTCAAACCTGGAGCATATTTGGATGTCAAATCATTGAATTTGTGACATTTAGGAAGTTTTTTTTTTATATAAATGTAGATACAAACATGTATTTTCAATGTACACAAAAACCAAGGCACTTTCTACAAAATCTCAACAACTTCAAACATCCGTAAGGTTGAGCAAATACTGTCTTTCCCAAAACATGTAGACGAAAGAAAGCTAAAGCAAATACAAACAGAATATTAAAATAATAATAAATAATAATAAAATTCAAACAGACAAACAAAACACTTTAAATGTCTGCAATAATGAAATAAATTTAAGGGCTTTTGTATCTTAAATCGTTTCCCAGGATTGAATTGAGAATTTTAAATAATTAAGCGACATCTATGAAGTATTCTAGTAGCATGTTTGCTAATGTCACAAATATGTCACGTCATGTTTTCCACAGCAATTTTACATTTAAAAGCCCGATTTTCCAAGCTTGTTTTCTTATAATTAATTAAAGCAGAAAAGTAAAATATAATTTATTTTACAACCCATTAAAGCGCTGGAGTTGTTCAATGGCTTTAAAATGAGCTTTAATGGCCAAAGATAAACTTTGAGAGATGAACTAGCTTACCTGACGTCATTTCCTGGTCACATGACTGTCACGTGACAACAGCTTCAAAATGTGTTTCCTGTTCCGTTCACATTTGAAGTGTTGGTTGTCATGTGGGTTGAATTTATTCTTGATGGTTGGTTACTTCTTTTTTCAAATGAATTCATTAATATGCGTCAAAAAGGTTTATTATATATACTGGCTTTGAGGAACAGGATTCGTCTCAAGGAAAAGGCACCGCTGGGATTCGAACCCAGGATCTCCTGTTTACTAGACAGGCGCTTTAACCAACTAAGCCACGGCGCCGGTTAGCCAACTCGCACAATCTTGCGTTTATCAAGCAGCGAACTACTTGATGATATAAACTATCTTGTTACCATAAAACGTCTGTAGCATAAATAATCTTCTTAAATAATAGTGACGTAATTTTTAGGCAGTTTCAATATCGCTTTTCCCTCCTTCATGACGGACTGTCTTCGGAACTCTGTAATAACGTTGACCAAAATTCACATTGGAACTATTTCGAAAGGCAAAACTGCGCATTTGTGTGGCTTTTTTTTTTTTTTTTTTGCTCTGCTTTCACTTGACGTCTTGTTCGCTTGTTAGTAGAGAGCCGCACTCTACAGTCCTGGACTACAGTAGCCGGAAGTGACGTCAAATACATAGCGTCATTTAAGCGTCAACGTCGGTGAAGTAGAACGACCACTAGATGGCAGCATTGATCACTTCATGTGCTTAAACATTTTTGAAACGTGCGAACGTCAACGATCGTGTTATTAATGGAAAAACAAGCAATATTTTAATAAAACAAAATGTTTTTGTTTTTCCAACGCATTGTACTAACACGACTTCATCCAATTTATCAACATTTTGAACTATTTTTCAAAATTTTTAACACATTTTATTAACAAATTATCCAACATTTTTAACACATTTTACAAACAAATGTTTTTGTTAACAAAGTCAACAAATATTTTTTTCAAATATTTTTACACATTTTATTAACATGTTTTTTTTACCATTTTGACAGATTTTTAAAAACATTTTTGACAAAAGATTTTCTACATTTGTAACACATTTTCATTATTTTTTAACGCATTTTCCAAAGTACTTTTTCAACATTTTTAACACATTTTACAATTTTTTCAACATTTACAACACATTTTACTAACAATTTTTTCAATATTTTTTATACATTTTAAAAACATCTATTTCAACATTTTTAAATTTTTTCTACATTTCCAACACATTTTACTAACACATTTTTCAACATTCTAACACATTTGACCAACAACTTATTCAACATTTCTAACACATTTGACATACAACTTTTTCAACATTTTGACAAATTTTCACATTTAACACATTTTACTAACAAATTATCCAATATTTTTAACACATTTTACAAACAAATGTTTTTGTTAACAAAGTCAACAAATATTTTTTTCAAATATTTTTACACATTTTATTAACACATTTTTCACCATTTTGACAGTTTTTAAAAACATTTTTAACATAAGATTTTCTACATTTGTAACACATTTTAGTAACAAATTATTCATTATTTTTTACCGCATTTTCAAAGTACTTTTTCAACATTTTTAACACATTTTACAATATTTTCAACATTTTCAACACATTTTACTAACAATTTTTTAAATATTTTTCATACATTTTAAAAACATCTATTTCAACATTTTGAATTTTTTCTACATTTCCAACATATTTTACTAACCAATTTTTCACCATTCTAACACATTTGACCAACAACTTATTCAAATTTCTAACACATATGACAGACAACTTTTTCAACATTATGACAAATTTTTACATTTTAACACATTTTACTAACAAATTATCCAACATCTTAAACACATTTTACTAACAAATTATCCAACATCTTAAACACATTTTACTAACAAATTATCCAATATTTTTAACACATTTTTACAAACAAATGTTTTTGTTAACAAAGTCAACAAATATTTTTTTCAAATATTTTCGCACATTTTATTCACACATTTTTCACCATTTTGACAGTTTTTTAAAAACATTTTTAACAAAAGATTTTCTACATTTTTAACACATTTTAGTAACAAATTATTCATTATTTTTTAATGCATTTTCCAAAGTACTTTTTCAACATTTTTAACACATTTTACAATTTTTTCAACATTTACAACACATTTTACTAACAATTTTTTAAATATTTTTTATACATTTTAAAAACATCTATTTCAACATTTTGAATTTTTTCTACATTTCCAACATATTTTACTAACACATTTTTCAACATTCTAACGCATTTGACCAACAACTTATTCAAATTTCTAACACATATGACATACAACTTTTTCAACATTATGACAAATTTTTAAATTTTAACACATTTTACTAACAAATTATCCAACATCTTAAACACATTTTACTAACAAATTATCCAATATTTTTAACACATTTTACAAACAAATGTTTTTGTTAACAAAGTCAACAAATATTTTTTTCAAATATTTTCACCATTTTGACAGTTTTTTAAAAACATTTTTAACAAAAGATTTTCTACATTTGTAACACATTTTAGTAACAAATTATTCATTATTTTATAACACATTTTCCAAAGTACTTTTTGAACATTTTTAACACGGTTTACAATTTTTTCAACAATTACAACACATTTTACTAACAATTTTTTCAATATTTTTTTTACATTTTAAAAACATCTATTTCAAAATTTTTAAATTTTTTCTACATTTCCAACACATTTTACTAACACATTTTTCAACATTCTAACACATTTGACCAACAACTTATTCAACATTTCTAACTCATTTGACATACAACTTTTTGACAATTTTTCACATTTTAACACATTTTACTAACAAATTATCCAATATCGTAAACACATTTTACTAACAAATTATCCAATTTAAAATAAAACTCAAATTTTACAAATAAAACATTTGTGTGGCATTTTGTTTATTTTGCTCTACTTTCACTTGACGTCTTGTTCGCTTGTTAGTGGAGAGCCGCACTCTACAGTCCTGGACTACGGTAACCGGAAGTGACGTCAAATACATATCGTCATTTAAGCGTCAACGTCGGTGAAGTAGAACGACCACTAGATGGCAGCATTGATCACTTTATGTGCTTGAACATTTTTGAAACGTGCGAACGTCAACGATATTATTATTGGAAAGACAAAAAATATTTATAAAACAAAATGTATTCCGCAGTGATATGTTTATAAATACATGCATACATATACTCATATTAACATTCTGAGATCATATTTTTATTGACTGCACTCTGAGTCAGGATTCCATTTTTGATACACAAGTATCGTGGGCCAACAGTGCCATCTTGTGTAGGGAGTATGAACTGCACACCGCAGTAATCACTGATTTTTTTTTCACCAAGTAGCACCTCAGAAAACACTTGGCTCTCCAACTAATGACCAGCATTACAATACAGTAGCGTAGTAAGCCCAAGTATTCACTAAAAACAAGGCGGAGATTTTATTTAACAGGTATATTTCATACTTTTTTGGCCATTGTAACATTACAGTTTGAACAGTAACACTGTGTTTGAATATAGGAAAATTAAACACTGTACTTAAATTAATCAAATCTTTAGCGTACTACTAAATAAACTGAAACTTGATCATATATTCAAATATTGATGCATCATTTATGTATCCTACGTCACTTGCACGCTGTTAGTATTTATAATGAACATAACGGTATGCAAACTTTTTTTTGTATGTAAGATTTTTTTTTCAAACCTAAAAATCAAAGGATACTAGAACACATTTTTTCCCAAAAAAAATTTATTTTGTAAAAAGGTCCAAAACATTTTTAAAAAATTAATATATTTAAAGACGAAGCTTTCTTTGATTATTGAATGCAGCTGAGATAGGCTCCAGCACCCCCCGCCACCCCAAAAGGGACAAGCGGTAGAAAAATGGATGGATGGATGGATGTATTGTTACTATTGGTTAAAGTTAAAGTACCAATGATAGTCACACACACACTAGGTGTGGTGAAATTAGTCCTCTGCATTTGACCCATCCCCTTGATCACCCCCTGGGAGGTGAGGGGAGCAGTGAGCAGCAGCGGTAGCCGCGCTCGGGAATCATTTTTATTATTGTTACTATTGGTTATAAGTAGGGATGATGTTTGATAAGAAATTATCGAGTTCGAGCCTATTATCGAATCCTCTTATCGAACCGATTCCTTATCGATTCTCTTATCGAATCCAGATAGGTTGTTGTATATGGAAAAAAACACAATATTTGGTTCAACAAAAGCTCAATTTTATTTTATAAGAAAAAAATTAAATAAAATAAATACATATTGACTGTTACACCCCTAAAAAAAATAAAAAAAATAATTATTGACTGTTGTTACCCAAAGTATATGAAGTGGGATTTTTCAGAAAAACAAATATATACAGTAACACAAAAACAACCTGTCTCTGTGATCACTATAGGTGTATAAATAATAATATAGTGTTAAATAAAATCAGTCCTTTGGGCACAAAACTGAAATTAATACAGCTCTCCAAAAAGTGCACTTCTGCTGCTATTGGAACATACTAACTACACACACAGGCAGACAGCTAACAAACAATCCAAGACGTCTAATAAAGTTCCAAAGCAGATTAATCCATTTAGGCTCTTTATTGTTGTTTTTTACTATAGTGGTCTCGATAACGGGTACCGGTTCTCAAAAAGGGATTCGAGTCCGAGGACTCTGTTCTTTTCTTATCGAACAACCGGGAAAACCGGTTTCGAGCATCATCCCTAGTTATAAGTAGGGGTGCACAAAAATTATTGATTCACATCCGAATCGCCATTCTTATTCACACTGATTCTAAATCGATTTCTTTTTTTTAATGAGAATACTTTTTTTTTTAAAGATGTTTCTATGCCATCTCCATGCAACTAGAAGGACATTTTGTAACAAGTAACCAGTTTTGAAAAAGTTTCATCATGATCATTAAGTTCAAGTTAAAGTACCAATGATTGTCACACACACACTAGGTGTGGCGAAATTATTCTCTGCATTTGACCCATCACCCTTGATCACCCCCTGGGAGGTGAGGGGAGCAGTGAGCAGCAGCGGTGGCCGTGCCCGGGAATCATTTTTGCTGATTTAACCCCCAATTCCAACCCTTTGATGCTGAGTGCCAAGCAGGGAGGTAACGGCTCCCAGTTTTATAGTCTTTGGTATGACTCGGCCGGGGTTTGAACTCACAACCTACCCATCTCAGGGCGGACACTCTAACCCAGGGGTCACCAATGCGGTGCCCGCGGGCACCAGGTAGCCCGTAAGGACCAGATGAGTAGCCCGCTGGCCTGTTCTAAAAATAGCTCAAATAGCAGCACTTACCAGTGAGCTGCCTCTATTTTTTAAATTGTATTTATTTACTAGCAAGCTGGTCTCGCTTTGCCCGACATTTTTAATTCTAAGAGAGACAAAACTCAAATAGAATTTGAAAATCCAAGAAAATATTTTAAAGACTTGGTCTTCACTTGTTTAAATAAATTCATTATTTTTTTTACTTTGCTTCTTATAACTTTCAGAAAGACAATTTTAGAGAAAAAATACAACCTTAAAAATGATTTTAGGATTTTTAAACACATATACCTTTTTACCTTTTAAATTCCTTCCTCTTCTTTCCTGACAATTTAAATCAATGTTCAAGTAAAAAAAAAAATTTTATTGTAAAGAATAATAAATAAATTTTAATCTAATTCTTAATTTTAGCTTCTGTTTTTTCGACGAAGAATATTTGTGAAATATTTCTTAAAATTTTTTATGATTCAAATTCAAAAAAATTATTCTGGCAAATCTAGAAAATCTGTAGAATCAAATTTAAATCTTATTTCAAAGTCTTTTGAATTTCTTTTAAAATTTTTGTTCTGGAAAATCTAGAAGAAATAATGATTTGTCTTTGTTAGAAATATAGCTTGGTCCAATTTGTTATATATTCTAACAAAGTGCAGATTGGATTTTAACCTATTTAAAACATGTCATCAAAATTCTCAAATTAATCTTAATCAGGAAAAATTACTAATGATGTTCCATAAATAATTTTTTTAATTTTTTCAAAAAGATTCAAATTAGCTAGTTTTTCTTTTCTTTTTTTCAGTTGAATTTTGAATTTTAAAGAGTCGAAATTGAAGATAAACTATGTTTCAAAATTGAATTGTAATTTTTTTCGTGTTTTCTCCTCTTTTAAACAGTTCAATTAAGTGTAAATATCATTAATTATTAATAATAACATAGAGTTAAAGGTAAATTGAGCAAATTGGCTATTTCTGGCAATTTATTGAAGTGTGTATCAAACTGGTAGCCCTTCGCATTAATCACTACCCAGGAAGTAGCTCTTGCTTTCAAAAAGGTTGGTGACCCCTGATCTAACCACGAGGCCACTTGTCAGAAAAGGTCCTTCAGGTTGCATGGAGATGGCCTAGAAACGTCTCATAAACAAAACAAAACATCGATTTTTGAAAAACGAAATCGAGTAACCCAAATAATACATTGCGAGAATAGTTTGGAATCGATTCTGAATGGAATCATCACCTCAGGAATCGGATGGAATCGTTAGGTGCTGGAAGATTCACGCTGACATTTGAGTTCCATTGTTTACTTTCACTTCTGCTGTGCGACACCACTGAGACAAGACAGTACATTGAGACATATACTGTGTAGCACAGTAAAATGCAGTAGAGTTGCAATGAAATGTTGCACATTAAAAAGGACAAAATGATTCGTATAAATGTGATCCAGACACCTGAACAATCCGCTGATTGTAGAAGCAGGTGTGCACACAGACGGAACCCGGTCAGCACTCGGGTGTGAATGACGCTGCTGACGCCTTCTCCTGACAACCTGCTCCGCAACACAACTAGCATTAGTGTGTGTGCGTGTGTGTGTGTGTGTGTGTGTGTGTGTGTGTGTTTGTTTTCTGCTGTGAAATCACTCTCTCAAGTTGTCGTGGCAACAACAGGCCCGAGGTTGAAGGTCAGCAAGTAGGGATGTCCGATAATGGCTTTTTGCCGATATCCGATATGCCGATATTGTCCAACTCTTTAATTACCGATACCGATATCAACCGATACCGATATCAACCGATATATACAGTCGTGGAATTAACACATTATTATGCCTAATTTGGACAACCGGGTATGGTGAAGATAAGGTACTTTTTAAAAAAATGAATCAAATAAAATAAGATAAATAAATTAAAAACATTTTCTTGATTAAAAAAGAAAGTAAAACAATATAAAATCAGTTACATAGAAACTAGTAATTAATGAAAATTTGTAAAATTAACTGTTAAAGGTTAGTACTATTAGTGGAGCAGCAGCACGCACAATCATGTGTGCTTACGGACTGTATCCCTTGCAGACTGTATTGATATATATTGATATATAATGTAGGAAGCAGAATATTAATAACAGAAAGAAACAACCCTTTTGTGTGAATGAGTGTAAATGGGGGAGGGAGGTTTTTTGGCTTGGTGCACTAATTGTAAGTGTATCTTGTGTTTTTTATGTGGATTTAATAAAAAAACAACAAAAAACAAAACAAAAAAAAACGATACCGATAATAAAAAAAACCGATAGATAATTTCCGATATTACATTTTAATGCATTTATCGGCCGATAATATCGGCAGACCGATATTATCGGACATCTCTATCAGCAAGCATTGCTGAAGTTCAAAGGAAAGATAACTTTCATTAGGTACACGACTACAGATGTCCGATAATGGCTTTTTTGCCGATATCCGATATTGTCCAACTCTTAATTACCGATATCAACCGATACCGATATACATAGTTGTGCAATTAACACATTATTATGCCTAATTTTTGTTGTGATGCCCCGCTGGATGCATTAAACAATGTAACAAGGTTTTCCAAAATAAATCAACTCAAGTTATGGAAAAAAAAAGTGCCAACATGGCACTGCCATATTTATTATTGAAGTCACAAAGTGCATTGTTTTTTTTAACATGCCTCAAAACAGCAGCTTGGAATTTGGGACATGCTCTCCCTGAAAGAGCATGAGGAGGGTGAGGTGGGCGGGGTTGGGGAGGTTGGAGGTAAGGGGTAGTGTCCCGGAAGAGTTAGTGCTGCAAGGGGTTCTGGGTGTTTGTTCTGTTGTGTTTATGTCGTGTTACGGTGCGGATGTTCTCCCGAAATGTTTATTGGCGCTCTGTACTTCTCCCTACGGCCGTGTACACAGCTGCCTTTTTAAAAGTCATAAATTTTACTTTTTGAAACCGATACCGATCATTTCCGATATTACATTTTAAAGCATTTATCGGATATTATCGGACGTCCCTATACACAATGCTAATAATGCTGACTTTAAGTTGTTAAAAAAGTAATTTTCTTGCGAAATGTATTCCTCTTTTTTGTTTTGATGGAAAATAAATACATTTACTACATACAGTATATTTGAATGGTGTCTGAGAACATAACAAATATACTTTATTAAATAGTTTAATTAAATTCAGGTTATGATTCCGTAATGATAATGTTGTTAATGTTAATGATGATACATTTGATTCAATTCTTGACTGTAAAGATTCGGTTCAGAATCAATTCGCAATTCAAAATCTTTTTTTAATAACATTGAGTGCTATTTCTATGATTGACTATACATTCCTCCATAAAGTAGATAAACAGCTCTGATAAATTACTTAAAAAGGAAACTGGTTTTGTTTAGTAAAATTCTACCCAAACATTTAATCAAGTCAAATACAAACAATGCAACAAGAGAAGTATCCCACACTTCTCTTTTCTAAAGTAAATCTGTACAGCAGATATGATCGTCTACATCAGGGGCCACATGGAGGAAAATCTATTACAAAGTGGTAAAATCATGCCAAGATAACTTCAAAATAAAGACAACTCCAGGTTGTTTTCTTCGTTTTGCTTTGGCCAAAAATAGAAGAAGCACATTATGAAAACGTACAAATCACAAATAATCCTCTGGACAAAAACACTTTGTTGAAAATCCTGAAGAAATTGGTGCAGTTTGGAAAACACAAAGAGCTTTGACTTTGTCTCAGTGTATCTACAAAACAAAAAAACACAACATGTAAACTCTTTGAAGTATCAAATAGCTCTTTTGTTACGTCCACGTATCAATGCAGTGCTAATTCAACAAACCGTAAGAAACGGAGGTCAAAACTAGAGATGTCAGATAATATCGGGCTGCCGATATTATCGGCCGATAAATGCGTTAAAATGTAATATCGGAAATTATCGGTATCGTTTTTTTTATTATCAGTATCGTTTTTTTTGTGTTTTTTTTATTAAATCCACATAAAAAACACAAGATACACTTACAATTAGTGCACCAACCCAAAAAACCTCCCTCCCCCATTTACACTCATTCATACAAAAGGGTTGTTTCTTTCTGTTATTAATATTCTGGTTCCTACATTATATATCAATATATATCAATACAGTCTGCAAGGGATACAGTCCGTAAGCACACATGATTGTGCGTGCTGCTGGTCCACTAATAGTACTAACCTTTAACAGTTAATTTTACAAATTTTCATTAATTACTAGTTTCTATGTAACTGTTTTTATATTGTTTTACTTTGTTTATTCAAGAAAATGTTTTTAATTTATTTATCTTATTTTATTTGATTCATTTTTTTAAAAAGTACCTTATCTTCACCATACCTGGTTGTCCAAATTAGGCATAATAATTAGAGATGTCCGATAATATCGGTCTGCCGATATTATCGGCCGATAAATGCGTTAAAATGTAATATCGAAAATTATCGGTATTGTTTTTTTTAATTTAATTTATTTTATTTATTTTTATTAAATCCACATAAAAAACACAAGATACACTTACAATTAGTGCACCAACCCACCCCATTTACACTCATTCACACAAAAGGGTTGTTTCTTTCTGTTATTAATATTCTGGTTCCTACATTATATTAAAGATTATGATTAATCTTTAATATAATGTAGGAACCAGAATATTAATAACAGAATCAATATATATCAATACAGTCTGCAAGGGATACAGTCCGTAAGCACACATGATTGTGCGTGCTGCTGCTCCACTAATAGTACTAACCTTTAACAGTTCATTTTACACATTTTCATTAATTACTAGTTTCTATGTAACTGTTTTTATATTGTTTTACTTTCTTTTTTATTCAAGAAAATGTTTTTAATTTATTTATCTTATTTTATTTGATTCATTTTTTTAAAAAGTACCTTATCTTCACCATACCTGGTTGTCCAAATTAGGCATAATAATGTGTTAATTCCACGACTGTATATATCGGTTGATATCGGTATCGGTAATTAAAGAGTTGGACAATATCGGCATATCGGCAAAAAGCCATTATCGGCCATCTTAGTCAAAACTATTCAAAAGGGTTAAATTCACTCTTCTTGTGTTTGACAGAGACATTTTGGGGCAACGAGGGTGCTAAATAACGTTTGCTTGCCTAACAGGATTGCTATTGTGACATCCAGTGGACACATTTAGAACAGCAGTTTCATTCATTAAAAAAAAAAAAAGTAGCTCATTTTTATACTTGGCAAACTCATCACACAGGCAGGAAAAAACTTGGGGCCGTAGGTTTGACAGCCCTGATCTACATCAACAATATGATTTGTCTGAGTGGCTGGACTGGACAGATTAAAAAATAAAAATAAAAACATACATTTTTCATCAATTAAGAATCGTTAACAAATAGGAAAACACGATTTATTGGAAAATCTATTTTTCTTTTTGACACACCTATTAACATAATGTTGTTACATTTGTAAAATTCAGGTTGGATGTTAGTTATAATCTATAATAATTATGAACTATTATTTTTGTGTTTCTTAATAATGCAAAAAATATATGATCATTTATTACAAGCTTTTTTTTGTGACAATAAAAATAAATACCAGATTGACTTATCAGTTACATTGTACATGGTAAGAATGACAATAGATTTTATGGTTAAAAATAAATAAAAAAAATGTTCGCTCAGTTGCCAGAATTCGCAATGTGAAAGAACAGTTTTCCATTAATAGTAATATATTGTAAAATATTGTACATTTTACGGTCAAATTGTGGCGACAGAGTACGTAAAAAAATATATATATATATATATATAATAAAAGCATATCCAGTTTAATGCGAATCCTTGTAATTACTCAGTTATTAGAGAAAGTAAAACTTTTACTTTTATGACATTACGTCGGTCAAACGTTCACTTCTTTGTCCCTAATGTTGTGTCCTCGCATGTTAAAAGAAATACAATACAAATGTGGAAAATGGCGATGACGTCACATAGCGGTTCATAGTTCACTTTGTCACGTGATGTCACTATCAAGTTAACGTTGCAATATTTCATTTCAAATTCACATTAAAAAAACCCGTAAAAGGTCGATATTTCATCAGGAAGTAAGGCGGGGATTTTTAGTTGAGTAAAATAAAAGTTTGCTGTCGTGTCACTGGAGGAGGCCCCGCCCACCGGGAGGCGGGGCTAACGGGGCCGATCTAGCTGTCCTCTGCGGCTGCCAGTCCGAGTCCAGTCGGCCAGCTCGCTGAATCCCGCCAACAGAACCCGCCAAAGTCTCCTCCGCAGAACCGGAAGTGCGCCAGGTAAGACAAGAACGGCCGCGCGACGTGTTTTTTTCCGTTCGCCGCGGACCCACAAGTCGAGCCAGAGACCGGAAGCGTCGATCGTGACGTCGTCTAAACACAAAAATCCGCTTGCTGGTGCGCGTAGCCGTTTTGGCGCGTGCACGCGCGTCGTCACCTTTGTACCCCGTTAGTGCGCATGTGCGAGTGCAGAACATTCCACAACAGTTCTGGGTTTCAGAACCGGACCCGGGTTCAAAGACGGTGTCTTTGTCTTTGGACCGAGGCTCACCTTGTGGTTCTGATTGCGGCCCCAGGATGTCCCGGGAGCAGCAGGCGGTGGACCGCGCCAGGAAGGCCTTCCAGACGGGTCGGTCCAAATGTCTGGAGAACCGCGTCCGGCAGCTGCAGAACCTGCGGAGTCTGCTCACAGAGAGACACAAGGAGATCGCAGAGGCCGTCAACAAAGACCTCAGGAAGGTGAGCGGACCCCGGCCGGGTTTTTTCGCAGACCCGGTCCACTAAGACGGCGTTGGTGTGCAGAGCCAAGTGATGGTCCAGCTCTTCGAGACCCTGGGCCTGGAGGAGGAGATCAACCTGGCCGTCAGGAAGCTGAAGGAGTGGGCGGCGCCGCGGCCCGTGGAGAAGAGCCTCCTCACGCTCTCCGACCAGGTCTACATCAAACCAGAACCTCTGGGCGTGGTCCTCATCATCGGGGCCTGGAACTACCCCTGGGCCGTCACCATGCAGCCCCTCATTGGCGCCATCGCTGCTGGTAGGATTGGACCACCTCAACACACACACACACACAAATAGTGTTATTGTTCTCACTGGTCATGTGATCAGGTCACGTCCTGTTTCTGGCCCGCGTTTGAGACCGGGTCAAAGGTCGGCCAGTGAACTTGAGTGACAGGACACAAAGTGCTTGCATAACCACGCTTGGCTGCTCACTTTGTCATGCAAACACAACTCGTGTGTGTGTTAGCATGACACTGCAGTCTATTGTGAGCCACATGCTGTGGTGGGCGGGGCCTCCGTGCGTGTTTTCGCTGCGGACTTTGTGCGCCAAAAAGTACGGAGACGCGGGGTGACAGTGGGCCGGCGCGAGGAGGCGTGGCTGGACGAGTGTGGTGTGGAAGAGCGAGCCCATCAAAACTCACAGAAAGTCGCCTTAAAAGAGCGACAATGTTACCTGCTAGCTCGTCAGCAGGCACAAGACAGTAAAACAACGCTGAAACAACATGCTTTTTCACAACGTTTATTCAATGTCAGGTTCTGACGTTGATTTAACGTTGAAATTTGGTCATTTCCCAACCAATATTCTACAACACAAATACGACGTTAAAACAACACGATTTTTGACGACGTTTATTCAATGTCAGGTTGTGACGTTGATTTAACGTTGAAATTTGGTCATTTTCCAACCGATATTCTACAACACAAATACGTTGAAAGAACATGCTTGTTGACGACGTTTAATCAATGTTGGGTTTTGACGTTGATTTAACATTGAAATTTGGTAATTTCCCAACCAATATTCTACAACACAAATACAACGTTGAAACAACATGATTTTTGACGACGTTTATTCAATGTCAGGTTGTGACGTTGATTTGACCATTGAAATTTGGTAATTTCCCAACCAATATTCTACAACACAAATACAACGTTGAAACAACATGATTTTTGATGACGTTTATTCAATGTCATGCTGTGATGTCGATTTAACATTGAAATTTGGTCATTTTCCAACCAATATTCTATAACACAAATACGACGTTAAAACAACATGATTTTTGACGACGTTTATTCAATGTCAGGTTGTGACGTCGATTTAACATTGAAATTTGGTAATTTTCCAACCAATATTATACAACACATATACAACGTTGAAAGAACATGCTTTTTGACAACGTTTATTTGATGTCGGGTTGTTACGTTAATTTGACCATTTAAATTTGGTCATTTCCCAACCAATATTCTACAACACAAATACAACGTTGAAAGAACATGCTTTTTGACAACGTTTATTTGATGTCGGGTTGTTACGTTAATTTGACCATTTAAATTTGGTCATTTCCCAACCAATATTCTACAACACAAATACGACGTTAAAACAACATGATTTTTGACGACGTTTATTCAATGTCGGGTTGTTACGTTAATTTGACCATTGAAATTTGGTCATTTCCCAACCAATATTCTACAACACAAATACGACGTTAAAACAACATCATTTTTGACGACGTTTATTCAATGTCGGGTTGTTACGTTAATTTGACCATTGAAATTTGGTCATTTCCCAACCAATATTCTACAACACAAATACGACGTTAAAACAACATGATTTTTGACGACGTTTATTCAATGTCAGGTTGTGACGTCGATTTAACATTGAAATTTGGTAATTTTCCAACCAATATTATACAACACATATACAACGTTGAAAGAACATGCTTTTTGACAACGTTTATTTGATGTCGGGTTGTTACGTTAATTTGACCATTTAAATTTGGTCATTTCCCAACCAATATTCTACAACACAAATACGACGTTAAAACAACATGATTTTTGACGACGTTTATTCAATGTCGGGTTGTTACGTTAATTTGACCATTGAAATTTGGTCATTTCCCAACCAATATTCTACAACACAAATACGACGTTAAAACAACATGATTTTTGACGACGTTTATTCAATGTCAGGTTGTGACGTCGATTTAACATTGAAATTTGGTAATTTTCCAACCAATATTATACAACACATATACAACGTTGAAAGAACATGCTTTTTGACAACGTTTATTTGATGTCGGGTTGTTACGTTAATTTGACCATTTAAATTTGGTCATTTCCCAACCAATATTCTACAACACAAATACGACGTTAAAACAACATGATTTTTGACGACGTTTATTCAATGTCGGGTTGTTACGTTAATTTGACCATTGAAATTTGGTCATTTCCCAACCAATATTCTACAACACAAATACGACGTTAAAACAACATGATTTTTGATGACGTTTATTCAGTGTCAGGTTGTGACGTTGATTTAACATTGAAATTTGGTCATTTCCCAACCAATATTCTACAACACAAATACGACGTTAAAACAACATGATTTTTGATGACGTTTATTCAGTGTCAGGTTGTGACGTTGATTTAACATTGAAATTTGGTCATTTCCCAACCAATATTCTACAACACAAATACGACGTTAAAACAACATGATTTTTGACGACGTTTATTCAATGTCGGGTTGTTACGTTAATTTGACCATTGAAATTTGGTCATTTCCCAACCAATATTCTACAACACAAATACGACGTTAAAACAACATGATTTTTGATGACGTTTATTCAGTGTCAGGTTGTGACGTTGATTTAACATTGAAATTTGGTCATTTCCCAACCAATATTCTACAACACAAATACGACGTTAAAACAACATGATTTTTGATGACGTTTATTCAATGTCAGGTTGTGACGTTGATTTAACATTGAAATTTGGTCATTTTCCAACCAATATTCTACAACACAAATACGTTGAAAGAACATGCTTTTTGATGACGTTTAATCAATGTTGGGTTGTGACTAGGGATGTCCGATAATGGCTTTTTGCCGATATCCGATATTCCGATATTGTCCAACTCTTTAATTACCGATACCGATATCAACCGATATATGCAGTCGTGGAATTAACACATTATTATGCCTAATTTGGACAACCAGGTATGGTGAAGATAAGGTACTTTTTAAAAAAAATAGTAAAATAAGATAAATAAATTAAAAACATTTTCTTGAATAAAAAAGAAAGTAAAACAATATAAAAACAGTTACATAGAAACTAGTAATGAATGAAAATGAGTAAAATTAACTGTTAAAGGTTAGTACTATTAGTGGAGCAGCAGCACGCACAATCATGTGTGCTTATGGACTGTATCCCTTGCAGACTGTATTGATATATATTGATATATAATGTAGGAAGCAGAATATTAATAACAGAAAGAAACAACCCTTTTGTGTGAATGAGTGTAAATGGGGGAGGGAGGTTTTTTGGGTTGGTGCACTAATTGTAAGTGTATCTTGTGTTTTTTATGTTGATTTAATAAAAAAAATAAAAAAAACGATACCGATAATAAAAAAAACGATACCGATAATTTCCGATATTACATTTTAACGCATATAACGGCCGATAATATCGGCAGGCTGATATTATCGGACATCTCTAGTTGTGACGTTGATTTAACATTGAAATTTGGTCATTTCCCAACCAATATTCTACAACACAAATACGACGTTGAAAGAACATGCTTTTTGACGACGTTTATTCAATGTCAGGTTGTGACAATGATTCGACCATTGAAATTTGGTCATTTTCCAAACGACAACGTGGGTCCAACGTTGGCCATCAACTATTTTGCAACGTCAGTTTTAAAGGACATGTATGTATAATCAATGTCTTGCGCCTGCTGGGTTTCCAGTAGCTGTCCAGATACTTTTGTCCAATTGGCGTCTCTCGGTTTAACTTGTTCCCTTTTTTAATGACTAATTAACTCTTTAGAACATGGCCTTCTTCTTCCCAAGTAATCTATTACTCTTCAGACAACAGCTGGGGTCTGTTGTTCCTCGGTGACATCATTCAACAACAAACGAAAATCCATTTACACCTGTGTGAATTTGCGCCCCCCCCCACACACACACCTAGTCAAAACCTCCTCAAATTTTCCCCAAGCGTTTGTGCTGCAAACTTATTTTTTGTTCGTTATAGTTTTTATTTTATTAATGTTTTATGATTGATAACAAGTCCCATAAAAGGTTAAAATAAAAACTATGAAATGTTAACATAAAAACTATGAAATGTTATTAACATTAAAAACTATGAAATGTTAACATAAAAACTATGAAATGTTAACATAAAAACTATGAAATGTTAACATAAAAACTATGAAATGTTAACATAAAAACTATGAAATGTTAACATAAAAACTATGAAATGTTAACATTAAAACTGTGAAATGTTAATAACAAACACTATGAAACGTTATCACATAAAAACTATGAAACGTTAACATAAAAACTATGAAATGTTAATAAACACTATGAAACATTATCACATAAAAACTATGAAACGTTAACATAAAAACTATGAAATTTTAATAACAAACACTATAAATGTTAACATAAAAACTATGAAACGTTAACATAAAAACTATGAAATTTTAATAACAAACACTATAAATGTTAACATAAAAACTATGAAACGTTAACATAAAAACTATGAAATTTTAATAACAAACACTATAAATGTTAACATAAAAACTATGAAACTGTAACATAAAAACTATGAAATGTTAACATTAAAACTTTGAAACGTTAACATAGAAACTATGAAGTGTTAATAACAAACACTATGAAACGTTATAACATAGGAACTATGAAACGTTAACATAAAAACTGAAATGTTATCAACATAAAAACTATGAAATGTTATTAACATAAAAACTATGAAATGTTAATAACAAACACTATGAAATGTTATAACATAAAAACTATGAAACATTAACAAAAACTATGAAATGTTATAACGTAAAAACGATGAAATGTTAACATAAAAACTATGAAATGTTAACATTAAAACTATGAAACGTTGACATAGAAATTATGAAATGTTAATAACAAACACTATGAAACATTATAACATAAAAACTATGAAATGTTAATAACAAAAACTATGCTACGTTAACATAAAAACTATGAAATGTTAATAACAAAAACTATGAAACGTTATAACATAAAAACTATGAAATGTTAATAACAAAAACTATGAAACGTTATAACATAAAAACTATGAAATGTTAATAACAAAAACTATGCTACGTTAACATAAAAACTATAATCTTCAGACAAAAAATGTTTGCAGCACAAATGTAGCACAAACGATTGGGACAAGTTTGGGGTAATTTTGACAGGGGGGGCTGGTTATTAATATTAACACATTAATAATGTAAAAACTATAATAGTGGGACAAAAAAACAACGTTAACATAAAAACTAATAGAAAAAAAAAAGTTTGCAGCAGGTGGGAGCTTTTGAGCAGGTGGGCGGGGCTACTTGACACAGGTGACTTGTACATGACTCCACCTTTTGGCACATCAGGTAACGCTGCGGTCATCAAACCCTCGGAAGTCAGCGCGCACACTTCTAAGGTCATGGAGGAACTGCTGCCACTCTACCTCGATAAAGTAAGTACTACTTCACCTTGTTGCAGTACTACTTGGAGTAGTCGTTGTAGCAGCTACTGTACCTTCAAGACTTAATATATTTGTATGATAAAGTTAGATAGTAAAATTAGTAGTACAGTAGATGTAGTGTTTTACTGGTAGTAGATGTGGTATTAACCTTAGTAGTACAGTAGTTGTAGTGTTGTACTGGTAGTAACATTAGTAGTACAGTAGTAGTTACAGTAGATGTAGTGTTGTACTGGTAGTAGATGTGGTAGTAACATTAGTAGTACAGTAGATGTAGTGTTGTACTGGTAGTAACATTAGTAGTACAGTAGTAGTTACAGTAGATGTAGTGTTGCACTGGTAGTAGATGTGGTAGTAACATTAGTAGTACAGTAGTAGTTACAGTAGATGTAGTGTTGTACTGGTAGTAACATTAGTAGTACAGTAGTAGTTACAGTAGATGTAGTGTTGTACTGGTAGTAACATTAGTAGTACAGTAGTAGTTACAGTAGATGTAGTGTTGTACTGGTAGTAACATTAGTAGTACAGTAGTAGTTACAGTAGATGTAGTGTTGTACTGGTAGTAACATTAGTAGTACAGTAGTAGTTACAGTAGATGTAGTGTTGTACTGGTAGTAACATTAGTAGTACAGTAGTAGTTACAGTAGATGTAGTGTTGTACTGGTAGTAACATTAGTAGTACAGTAGTAGTTACAGTAGATGTAGTGTTGTACTGGTAGTAGATGTGGTAGTAACATTAGTAGTACAGTAGTAGTTACAGTAGATGTAGTGTTGTACTGGTAGTAGATGTGGTAGTAACATTAGTAGTACAGTAGTAGTTACAGTAGATGTAGTGTTGTACTGGTAGTAGATGTGGTAGTAACATTAGTAGTACAGTAGTAGTTACAGTAGATGTAGTGTTGTACTGGTAGTAGATGTGGTAGTAACAGTAGTACAGTAGTAGTTACAGTAGATGTAGTGTTGCACTGGTAGTAACATTAGTAGTACAGTAGTAGTTACAGTAGATGTAGTGTTGTACTGGTAGTAACATTTGTAGTACAGTAGTAGTTACAGTAGATGTAGTGTTGTACTGGTAGTAACATTTGTAGTACAGTAGTAGTTACAGTAGATGTAGTGTTGTACTGGTAGTAACATTTGTAGTACAGTAGTAGTTACAGTAGATGTAGTGTTGTACTGGTAGTAACATTTGTAGTACAGTAGTAGTTACAGTAGATGTAGTGTTGTACTGGTAGTAGACGTGGTAGTAACATTAGTAGTACAGTAGTAGTTACAGTAGATGTAGTGTTGTACCGGTAGTAACATTTGTAGTACAGTAGTAGTTACGGTAGATGTAGTGTTGTACTGGTAGTAGACGTGGTAGTAACATTAGTAGTACAGTAGTAGTTACAGTAGATGTAGTGTTGTACTGGTAGTAACATTAGTAGTACAGTAGTAGTTACGGTAGATGTAGTGTTGTACTGGTAGTAGACGTGGTATTAACATTAGTAGTACAGTAGGTGTAGTAGATGTTGTGGTTGTGCTGGTAGTAGTAGATGTAGTAGTATTACTGTCGTCGTACTAGTACTAGTAGTTGTTTGTGCAGTGCTAACGTGTGACACCCACCAGGAGTTGTACCCGGTGGTGACCGGCGGCGTTTCAGAGACGCAGGAGCTGCTGAATCAGAAGTTCGATCACATCTTCTACACGGGTAGCAGCGCGGTGGGAAAGGTCATCATGGCGGCTGCCGCCAAACACCTGACACCCGTCACGTTGGAGCTGGGAGGCAAGAGCCCGTGCTACATCGACAAGACATGTGACATCAGCATCGCCTGCAGGTCTGCACACACTCTACAACTTAGTAGTGTGTGTATACCATGGTGATTTAGTAGTAAAGTAGTACGTATACACCATGGTGACTTAGTAGTAAAGTAGTACGTATACACCATGGTGACTTAGTAGTAAAGTAGTACGTATATACCATGGTGACTTAGTAGTAAAGTAGTACGTATACACCATGGTGACTTAGTAGTAAAGTAGTACGTATATACCATGGTGACTTAGTAGTAAAGTAGTACGTATATACCATGGTGACTTAGTAGTAAAGTAGTACGTGTATACCATGGTGACTTAGTAGTAAAGTAGTACGTATATACCATGGTGACTTAGTAGTAAAGTAGTACGTGTATACCATGGTGACTTAGTAGTAAAGTAGTACGTATATACCATGGTGACTTAGTAGTAAAGTAGTACGTGTATACCATGGTGACTTAGTAGTAAAGTAGAACGTATATACCATGGTGACTTAGTAGTAAAGTAGTACGTATATACCATGGTGACTTAGTAGTAAAGTAGTACGTATATACCATGGTGACTTAGTAGTAAAGTAGTACGTGTATACCATGGTGACTTAGTAGTAAAGTAGTACGTATATACCATGGTGACTTAGTTGTAAGGGAGTGTTTATACACCATGGTCACTTCGTAGTAAGGCAGTGTGTATACACGATGGTGACTTAGTAGTAAGGTAGCGTGTATACACCATGGCGACTTAGTAGTAAGATAGCGTTTATACACCATTGGTGACTTAGTAGTAAGGTAATGTGTATACACCAAGGTGACTTAGTGGTAATGTTGTGTGTATACACCAAGGTGACTTAGTAGTAATGTAGTGTGTATACACCAAGGTGACTTAGTAGTAATGTTGTGTGTGTATACACCATGGTGACTTAGTAGTAAGGTAGTGTTTATACACCATGGTGACTTAGTAGTAAAGTAGTGTTTATACAGCATGGTGACTTAGTAGTAAGATAGTGTGCATACACCATGGTGACTTAGTAGTAAGGTAGTGTGTATACACCGTGGTGACTTAGTAGTAAGGTAGTGTGTATACAGCATGGTGACTTAGTAGTAAGGTAGTGTGTATACATCATGGTGACTTAGTAGAAAGGTAGTGTGTATACAGCATGGTGACTTAGTAGTAAGGTAGTGTGTATACACCATGGTGACTTAGTAGTAAGGTAGTGTGTATACACCATGGTGACTTAGTAGTAAGGTAGTGTGTATACATCATGGTGACTTAGTAGAAAGGTAGTGTGTATACACCATGGTGACTTAGTAGTAAGGTAGTGTGTATACACCATGGTGACTTAGTAGTAAGGTAGTGTGTATACATCATGGTGACTTAGTAGAAAGGTAGTGTGTATACAGCATGGTGACTTAGTAGTAAGGTAGTATGTATTGAGTATGTTGACTTAGTAGTAATGTAGTGTG
Organism: Entelurus aequoreus; assembly: GCF_033978785.1. Lineage (NCBI taxonomy): Eukaryota > Metazoa > Chordata > Actinopteri > Syngnathiformes > Syngnathidae > Entelurus > Entelurus aequoreus. The sequence continues at coordinate 85,377,815 of NC_084735.1, forward strand.
TACTTTGTAGACGTGTGGCCTGGGGAAAGTACACCAATTGTGGTCAGACCTGCATCGCCCCAGACTACATCCTGTGCGAGCCTGAAGTTCAAGGGAAAGTCATAGAGGAGCTCAAGAGGGCCATCGAGGTACTGCAGGATCCGCCCATCAGTTCCACAGTCCAAAGTGCTGACCGTTGACTTTTATGTCTTCTGGCAGGAGTTCTACACGAATGACCCGAAGACGTGTCCGGATTACGGACGCATCATCAACCAGCGCCACTTCCAAAGGATCCTGCCGTTGTTGCAAGACAGCACGGTCGCTGTGGGCGGAGACAACGACGAGGAAGACTGCTACATAGGTGATGCTTCTGATTCACTAGCATGTTACAGTCAAGCTGGCACTAACGGTACATGTGGGGGTCCAGCTCCCACCGTTCTGCGGGACGTGAAGCCAGAAGCCAAGGTGATGCAGGAGGAGATCTTTGGACCGGTCCTACCCATCCTGCCCGTCAGCAGCCTGGATGACGCCATCCAGTTCATCAACAACGGAGAGAAGCCGCTCGCTCTCTACGTCTTCTCCGCTGACCAAAAGGTACGACTGACGCAGCAGCGCCCGACAACCACAACCAGTCCAGCTGCCATCGATTGAGTGCAATGATCTGGATAATGTAGAACATCCACAGACAACCACACGACTTGTTTCTGTCCAATGTGAGACTAACACTAATGGGTCTAACTTGTTTGTTCTCCTGCTTTCAGGTCATCAATAAAATATCTGATGAAACGTCAAGTGGAGGTTTCCTGGCCAACGACTGTTTGGTGCACTACTCCGTCAGCGCACTGCCTTTTGGGGGCGTAGGTGAGCACACAAACACACACGAGATAAGAGTTCAACCTTCAGACCTTCAAAGAACTTTAGTCCATTTGTCTTGTTGTCAGACCTGCAGACTAAAAGACTGAAGTCCTTACACAGTCATGGTAGTCCATCCAGTTCTTTATTTAATCCTTTATGCTTTGAGTGTAACACCCTTGCGGCTGTTTTGGACTCGTGTTGTTTTTAAGTTCCTGTCCAGTACTCTTATTTTGTAGTTTCATTTCCTTTGTCTGTCCACTGAGTACTGGCTCCCACACCCGTCATTGACACACCTGTGGCCGGTTGCCAATCAGTCTCCTATTTCAGTCAGTGCCGGATTATTGCTCTGCCACTACCTATAACTGTCTAATAATCTTCCACAGAAGAAGTCCTATGTCTTGTCCAATTACGTTTGCACTCGCCTTCTTTTGTTTCTCTCCACTATTAGTTGCGTGTTCTCCCACTCCCTTGTAAGTGCGTTTTCTTTTGTTCATATCAAATAATATTTTAGACACCACCTGCTTCCAGTCTGCTGCATCTTGGGGTCACACCGCTGAAGCTGCATCCACGCTCATAACATCAAGTCTACGTCGCTTTAGTCCTTCACGTCTAGTACTGAAATTAAGTCAACTGGAGTAGTAGTATTAATTACTCTTGTTAATTTAGTTGGGTTAGTAGTAGTTCATCATTTTAATTCTATGGATCCTAGACCCCCTTTCATCACTTGACTCTAATTGGTCCCTTTTCAGGTCTATTCCTGCCTCTAGTAGTTAAGACTTCCACTCAGTTCTTCAGACTAAAAGGTCTGAAGCGCTTGAAGCATTCATACTTTTTAGTCCTTCAAAACATAATTTGTAGACTCCCTACTTTAAGGAAAGCAATTATACTTGTATACATTCGAAGCCTTCATACTTGTAGTCTCTCGAAGCATTCAGACTTTGAAGCCTTCATATTTAAGCCCTTTGAAGCCTTTTGTACTGCAATCTTTGTTGTGTTCACAGTTGAAGTCCTTGATGCATTCAAACTTTAAGGGAAGCGGGCATACTCTTAGTCCTTGATGCTGTCATACTTCAAAATTTGAAGCCTTTATACTTTAAGGGAAGCTTTCATTCTTCTTAGTCCTTTGAAGCATTCATACTTCTCTTCACTTTGTATTCGAAGCCTTCATATCTTTAGTCTCGTCGAAGCATTCAGACTTTGAAGCCTTCATATTCATGCCCTTTGAAGCCTTTATACTTCAATCCTTGTAGTGTTCATAGTTAAAGTCCTTGTAACGTTCGTACTTTTAGAGAAGCATTCATACTTTAAGGGAAAAGGCCACACTCTTAGTCCTTGATGTCGTCATACTTCAAAGCCTTCAAAATTTGAAGCCTTCATACTTTAAGGGAAGCTTTCATAGTTCTTAGTCTTTCGAAGTGTTTCTAATTTGTAGACTTGGTACTTTAAAGGGAAGCATTCATTCTTGTATTCCTTTGAAGCCATCATACTCTTAGTCTGTCGAAGCATTCAGACTTTGAAGTCTTCATACTTCAATCCTTGAAGCGTTCGTACTTTTAGAGAAGCATTCATACTTTAGGGAAGCGGCCATACTCTTAGTCCTTGATGCTGTCATACTTCAAAGCCTTCAAAGTTTGAAGCCTTCATACTTTAAGGCAGGGGTCCCCAAACTACGGCGCGCGGGCCGGATCCGGCCCCCCAGCATCCAAAATCCGGCCCACAGGAAGTCCCAAGTTAAAAAAATAAATAAATAAATAAAATCTTTCCTTTCTAATCCATTTTCTACCGCTTGTTACTCTTGGTGTCTCCTAGTCGCTCAGGCAAATCATATTGTCTAAAAATGAATTTTCCCATCGATAACGTGACAATGTTAAATGTTGATGAACATCAATGTTAATTGATGTTAAATGACAAAACGGATTATAAAGACAATGTATATATATATATATATATATATATATATATATATATATATACATACACACACAGCCTGGCCCCCGGCCAAATTTTTTTTAACCCATGCGACCCCCGAGTCAAAAAGTTTGGGGACCCCTGCTTTAAGGGAAGCTTTCATACTTAGTCCTTCGAAGCAATCGTAGTTTGTAGACTTGGTACTTTAAAGAGAAGCATTCATTCTTGTAATCTTTTGAAGCCATCATACTCTTAGTCTCTCAAAGCATTCAGACTTTGAAGCCTTCATACTTCAACCATTGAAGCGTTCATACTTTTGGTCCTTGATGCCTTCATACTTCGTAGCCTTCAAAATTTGAAGCCTTCATACTTTAAGAGCTACTGTGTGTAACAATTTCCCTTGTGGATCATTAAAGTTTGTCTAAGTCTAAGTCTTTAAGGGAAGTTTTCATACTACTTAGTCCTTTCGAAGCATTCATACTTCTTCATACTTTAATTAGAAGCCTTCATACTTTGTCTCTCGAAGCATTCAGACCATAAAGCCTTCATACTTAAGCCTTTTGAATTAGTCTCTCGAAGCATTTAGACTTTGAAGACTTCATACTTCAACTATTGAAGCGTTCATACTTTTGGGCCTTGATGCCTTCATACTTCGTAGCCTTCAAAATTTGAAGCCTTCATACTTTAAGGGAAGATTTCATACTTCTTAGTCCTTTCAAAGCATTCATACTTCTTCACACTTTAATTCGAAGCCTTCATACTTTGTCTCTCAAAGCATTCAGACAATAAAGCCTTCATACTTAAGCCCTTTGAAGCAGTCATACTTTAGTCCTTTGAGGCACAATACGTTTTTTAACACTTGTCTTTCAAAGCCTTCAGAATTTGAAGACTCCATACTTTAAGGGAAGCGTTCATACATGTGTTCTTTCGAAGCCTACATACTTGTAGTCTCTCGAAGCAATTAGACTTTAACGCCTTCATAGCCCGCATACTTAAGCCCTTTGAAGTCTTCATACTTCAGTCCTTGAAGCGCTCATGTGTTAAGGGAAGCATTTATACATCTACACTGATGTCTTCATACTTTAAAGCAGGGGTCACCCACCTTTTTGAAAGCAAGAGCTACTTCTTGGGTAGTGATTAATGCGAAGGGCTACCAGTTTGATACACACTTAAATAAATTGCCAGAAATAGCCAATTTGCTCAATTTACCTTTAACTCTATGTTATTATTAATAATTAATTATATTTACACTTAAGTGAATGGTTTAAAAGAGAAAATACGAAAAAAAAATGACAATTAAATTTTGAAACATAGTTTATCTTCAATTTCGACTCTTTAAAATTCAAAATTCAACCGAAAAAAAGAAGAGAAAAACTAGCTAATTTGAATCTTTTTGAAAAAATTAAAAAAATAATTTATGGAACATCATTAGTAATTTTTCCTGATTAAGATTAATTTTAGAATTTTGATGACATGTTTTAAATAGGTTAAAATCCAATTTACACTTTGTTAGAATGTATAACAAATTGGACCAAGCTATATTTCGAACAAAGACAAATCATTATTTCTTCTAGATTTTCCAGAACAAAATTTTTAAAAGAAATTCAAAAGACTTTGAAATAAGATTTAAATTTGATTCTACAGATTTTCTAGATTTGCCAGAATAATTTTTTTGAATTTTAACCATGATAAGTTTGAAGAAATATTTCACAAATATTCTTCGTAGAAAAAACAGAAGCTAAAATGAAGGATTAAATTAAAATGTATTTATTATTCTTTACATTAAAAAAAAATTAATTTACTTGAACATTGATTTAAATTGTCAGGAAAGAAGAGGAAGGAATTTAAAAGGTAAAAAGGTATATGTGTTTAAAAATCCTAAAATCATTTTTAAGGTTGTATTTTGTCTCTAAAATTGTCTTTCTGAAAGTTATAAGAAGCAAAGTAAAAAAAATTATGAATTTATTTAAACAAGTGAAGACCAAGTCTTTAAAATATTTTCTTGGATTTTCAAATTCTATTTGAGTTTTGTCTCTCTTAGAATTAAAAATGTCGAGCAAAGTGAGACCAGCTTGCTAGTAAATAAATACAATTTAAAAAACAGAGGCGGCTCACTGGTAAGTGCTGCTATTTGAGCTATTTTTAGAACAGGCCAGTGGGCTACTCATCTGGTCCTTACGGGCTACCTGGTGCCCGCGGGCACCGTGTTGGTGACCCCTGCTTTAAAGCCTTTAAAATTTGAAACCTTCATTCATACTTTAAGAGAATCGTCCATACTTTTACTCCTTGAAGTGCTCACACTTGAGTCCATACTCCATGTGTTTTGAATGCTATCCATGAACACGTCGTTGAGGTGTCGGCATGCTCGTCGAGGTGCACGTGGTAAAGGTGCGTGCTTTCCTGCAGGCAACAGCGGGATGGGCTGCTATCACGGCAAGTTCACCTTTGACCAGCTGAGTCACCTGCGAGGCTGCCTGATCAAGAAGCTGAAAATGGAGGGCATGAACGACATGCGCTACCCACCCCACACGCCCAAGAAGCTGGCCTGGGCTCGCTTCTTCATCCTCAAGCACCTGGACCTGGGCTGGATCGGCCGCATGCTGCTGCTTGCCGCCGTGGCCGTGGTGGCGGCCGTGGTCGCGCAGGTGAGGACGTGACCGCGCACAACACGCACATACATACCCCCAGCTGGCGGAGTCTGGCGCTGACTCATGGTGGTGTTGTCTTTCAGAGGTATCTGTGTTAAGACCCCCTGCTGCTTCCAGACGGTCCTCACATCCCTCCTGCTGCTTCCAGGCGCTCCTCAGCACTCTAACCAACTAAACGAGCTCGTTATTCGTTTATTTGCACAAGAATATTTAGCTGTTGTCCTTATTACATTTCAATATGATGCAGCTCATTTTATACTTGAGCTTTCTAACTGACTTTTAAGTAACATGAAATCGTATCGTGTGATTTAGCAACACATTTCTAAGTGAAGGATCTCAGTTGTTTTTTTATCATGAAGGAAGCTGCGCTCTTGCTCCCGAGTCGGTTTAATTTCACCAATCAGTGTCTGTTTCTGACCAAGCACCAGGAAGTAGTAACTGTAGTTACTCAGGATTTTTACCGCACAAGAAAAGTTGGACTTTGTATTTTAATATATCTTTTTAGAGAATATTATTAATGCTTATGATTAATATCAAAATAAATCCAGACATAAATCAGCCTCTGGTCTTTTTTTGTTGATAAAATGTTATAAAACATTAACAGTAGACGTCTACTGGTGAATTGCTAGAGCACGTCACATTTTTAGAAACTTGAAAGTTTCATGATCCCTCGGGGTGTAACGGTACGTGTATTTGTATCGAACAGTTTCGGTACGGGGGTTCCGGTTCGGTTCGGAGGTGCACCGAACGAGTTTCCACACAGACATATTGAGTAGCGTAACGCACGTTGTGTAAACAATGCACACCGAGGCACAACACACGGCATGCTAGCTGCTAGCCAAACCCTAGCAGCTAGCATGCTGAGAGTATGAGGAAGTAGAACAAAACATAAAACTCCACGTTTGGTTGTTGTTTTTGAGCGCTACCAATTTAATTTTAGGTACAATTACATCCAGTTTGAACATTTAAAAGATACTTAACATATAAAAAAAAAAGACAAACGTGAGGGTTTGACCGGTTGCAGCTAGCAGCGACCGACTGACCATACGTCCTCTTTTCACCGCACATGTCCTCTTTTGCGGAGTTGTCAGGACGGAGTTTCTTAAATGCCTCAAATGTCCGGCATTTTGAGTTAGGGTTGCGTGTATTTTCAATGTACGTTCAGGGTTAAGAAGGGGTTAAAAACAAAACAAAAATTGTGTGCGCAGTAGCATTGGTGAAGGAGGGGCAGAGACAGAGAGAGTTATGATAAACGCGCATGCGTCGCCAGGCTCTGCTTTTTATCCATAGATTTATCACATTTAATTTTTTATTATCTATAACAGGGGTGTCAAAAGTGTGTCCCGGAGGCCATTTGCGGCCCACAGCTAATGTTTTAAAGGCCCACGGCACATTCTAAAAATACTATTAAAATAAACAAAAACATAACAAAAGTGAAATAAAAAAGCTTAAAGGTGAAATGTCATTTAGAAAAAGTTGCAATGTTGACTAATAAAACAAAGCTGTTTTTTTTTTCTTTCAAACTGTCATTGCTCAAAACATAATATTGAATCAAAATCAATGTTGTTATGAATTATTGACCTATCCAAGGTTCCCATTACTTCACATCAAATATTACACTAAGAAAAATATTTTTGGTGGAAGATTTTGCAAATTTGGTAAATAAATACCGTCATTTCCGGACTATAAGCCGCTACTTTTTCCCCTCGTTCTGGTCCCTGCGGCTTATACAAGGGTGCGGCTTATTGGCGGCCTGTTCTTCTCCGACACCGACGAAGAGGATTTCTGTGGTTTTAGTACGCAGGAGGAAGACGATGACACAATGATTAAAGACTGACTTTTCATATACCGGTAGGCTGGTTATTTTGATAACGTACAGGCGAGCACTTTGTATTACTTTGCACCGTTGTATTATTTGTACTCTGCACGAATGCTGTTCGCCATGTCAAAGATGTGAAAGTTGGATTGAATGATTGAAAGATTTATTGTTAATAAATGGGACGCTTTGCGTTCCCAAACAGTCATCTCTGTCCCGACAATCCCCTCCGTGGTAGCAGGAACCCCTATATACTACGCTAATTACACATCAAAACCCTGCGGCTTATAGTCGGGTGCGGCTTACATATGGAGCAACCTGTATTCTCCCCTAAATTTAGCTGGTGCGGCTTATAGTCCGGAAATTACGGTAACCAAAATATTTCTATTTTGTTGTTTTCTTACTGTACCGAAAATGAACCGAACCATGACCTCTAAACCGAGGTACGTACCGAACCGAAATTCGAAAATTACACCCCTAATGATCACACATGTTTGTTATTTTCATGTGTTTAGAACCACTTCCTGGCCAGGTGCTCTTGTTTTGTTAGTACTTCCTGTTTGGTCTCGGTTACAGTTAACATCGTTAATTCGTTCTATTTAGTTTCAACTGGTCCCCTTCTTCAGTGCTGGTTCATCCCTGTGACAATATCAGCTGTGGTGGCTGATTGGGAAAAGGCAAAGGTCATTTAATTAGGAACCAGGCAGAATACAAATGTTGAGCAGGAACTCGGAAAGCAACAGCCCACCGTGGCATTCGGCAAATAACCAAGCAGCACTGAAGGAGGGAACAAGGTGGAACTAAATAGAACAATGAGGAGCAGGTGTGCTGGCAGGACAAGGTGCTTCTAAAACACACAGACCAAACAGGAAATGGGGACCAAACAAGAGCACCACGACAGGAAATGATTATGAGCACAGGAAAATAATGAACATAGTCCAAACTTTCTTGTGGAATCATGACATATGAGTTTCAATAATACTGTGAAGGTTTACAATAATTACCATTTTACTATAATTAGCATGTTAGTTTCAATTATACTGTAAGTTTACAACTATTACCACTATACAATAATTAGCATGTTAGTTTGAATAATACTGTAGACTTACAGCTTTACCATTATACAATAATTAGCAGGTTAGTTTCAATAATACTGTACGTTTACAACTATTACCATTTTACTATAATTAGCAGGTTAGTTTCAATAATACTGTACGTTTACAACTATTACCATTTTACTATAATTAGCATGTTAGTTTCAATGTTACTGTATGTGTACAACTATTACCATTTTACTATAATTAGCATGTTAGTTTCAATTATACTGTAAGTTTACAACTATTACCACTATACAATAATTAGCATGTTAGTTTGAATAATACTGTAGACTTACAGCTTTACCATTATACAATAATTAGCAGGTTAGTTTCAATAATACTGTAAGTTTACAACTATTACCATTTTACTATAATTAGCAGGTTAGTTTCAATAATACTGTACGTTTACAACTATTACCATTTTACTATAATTAGCATGTTAGTCTCAATGTTACTGTATGTGTACAACTATTACCATTTCACTATAATTAGCATGTTAGTTTCAACAATATTGGGTAGGGTTATATATAATAACTACTACTCTAAAATATTTAGCATGGTAGTTTACGATAACTATCATGTTAGTTCACAAAAATACTGTATTTACAGTTTCTACCACATTAATTGATAGTAATAATTGCATGTTAATTTACAATAATACTGCGTTTGCAGGTATTTATTCTACAATAATAGTTATGTTAGTTCAAGATAATTATTAGCGTGTTGGTTTACAACTATTATGGTAATACCATAGTACAATGTTAGATTACAGTAATAATGTGCTAGTTTACAATAATTAGTATGTTAATATGCAATAATACTGTGTGTGTTTACAATAATTACAATTATAGTTTACAATAATTAACATAGTAGCGTACAGTAATACCGTGTTTGTTTACAATAATTATGTAATGTTACTAGACAGTAATTATACTGATTTACAATAATTATCATGTTGGTTTAGAGTAATACTTACAATGTTTAAGTATTACTTAGAATATTAATATGGTGTTTGTTTACAGTTATTACCATGACTCCTTAAGATATATACCATTTTAGTTTACAGTAATACATACTGTGTTAGTTTACAATAATAAATATGTTAGTTTACATACAGTAATACATACTGTGTTAAGTTACAATAATAAATATGTTAGTTTACATACAGTAATACATACTGTGTTAAGTTACAATAATAAATATGTTAGTTTACATACAGTAATACATACTGTGTTAGTTTACAATAATAAATATGTTAGTTTACATACAGTAATACATACTGTTAGTTTAAAATAATAAATATGTTAGTTTACATACAGTAATGCATACTGTGTTAAGTTACAATAATAAATATGTTAGTTTACATACAGTAATACATACTGTGTTAGTTTACAATAATAAATATGTTAGTTTACATACAGTAATGCATACTGTGTTAAGTTACAATAATAAATATGTTAGTTTACATACAGTAATACATACTGTGTTAGTTTACAATAATAAATATGTTAGTTTACATACAGTAATACATACTGTGTTAAGTTACAATAATAAATATGTTAGTTTACATACAGTAATACATACTGTGTTAGTTTACAATAATAAATATGTTAGTTTACATACAGTAATACATACTGTGTTAAGTTACAATAATAAATATGTTAGTTTACATACAGTAATACATACTGTGTTAGTTTACAATAATAAATATGTTAGTTTACATACAGTAATACATACTGTGTTAAGTTACAATAATAAATATGTTAGTTTACATACAGTAATACATACTGTGTTAAGTTACAATAATAAATATGTTAGTTTACATACAGTAATACATACTGTGTTAGTTTACAATAATAAATATGTTAGTTTACATACAGTAATACATACCGTGTATTTATAATAATTATGTTAGTTTACATACAGTAATACATACTGTTAGTTTAAAATAATAAATATGTTAGTTTACATACAGTAATACATACTGTGTTAAGTTACAATAATAAATATGTTAGTTTACATACAGTAATACATACTGTGTTAGTTTACAATAATAAATATGTTAGTTTACATACAGTAATACATACTGTGTTAAGTTACAATAATAAATATGTTAGTTTACATACAGTAATACATACTGTGTTAGTTTACAATAATAAATATGTTAGTTTACATACAGTAATACATACCGTGTATTTATAATAATTATGTTAGTTTACATACAGTAATACATACTGTTAGTTTAAAATAATAAATATGTTAGTTTACATACAGTAATACATACTGTGTTAGTTTACAATAATAATTATGTTAGTTTAAATACAGTAATACATACCGTGTATTTATAATAATTATGTTAGTTTACCTACAGTAATACATACTGTGTTAGTTTAAAAATAAATATGTTAGTTTACATACAGTAATACATACTGTGTTAGTTTACAATAATAAATATGTTAGTTTACATATAGTAATACATACTGTGTTACTTTACAATAATTATGTTAGTTTAAATACAGTAATACATACCGTGTATTTATAATAATAATTATGTTAGTTTACATACAGTAAAACATGCCGTGTTAGTTTACAATAATAAATATGCTAATTTAAATACAGTAATACATACTGTGTAGTTTACAATAAGAATTTTCATGCTAGTTTACATACAGTAATACATACTGTGTTAGTTTACAATAATTATGATAGTTTACATACAGTAATACATACTGTGTTAGTTTACATACAGTAATACATACTGTGAATTTTACAGTATTAAATATGCTAGTTTACATACAGTAATACATACTGTGTAGTTTACAGTATTAAATATGCCAGTTTAAATACAGTAATACATACTGTGAAGTTTACAATATTAAATATGCTAGTTTACATACAGTAGTACATACTGTGTAGTTTACAGTATTAAATATGCCAGTTTAAATACAGTAATACCTACTGTGTAGTTTACAATAAAAAAATATGCTAGTTTACGATAATAAATATGCTAGTTTACATACAGTAATACATACTGTGTAGTTTACAATAATAATCGCCATTGGTGTTCAATATTGAGTTACACCTGTAAAAAGGAGACTTTTGGCCAGCAGGGGTCAGTGTCTTTGTAGTGGTGCACAAACACACCCACCTGATGTGCAGGTAGACCAGCAGCTCCCTCCCTCCTGCAGCGCCTCTCAAAGTCAGCAGAACAAGCATCAGTGTTGTCTTCTCATGCTGGAGTCCATCATGGATCTTCTCCTCTGCCTGATGGTTGGGCTTCACGTCCTCGCTCCGTGCGCAGGTAGGTAGGACACTGCAACATCTTAGCAAAGCTCATAGCCTCCAAAGCGCGGCCCGGGGGCCATATTTGTCCCACAGCTAATTTTGTAATGGCCCTTTATGTATAAAGTAAATTATTCGTCAAATATATATTATTCGATATTACACTAATTTCCTTCCTCAGCTAAGCTGGTATGTCCAGCTAGTTTAGCATTTATTGACCTATTTAGCATCTTTACTGTGTTGCTGTACAAGTTCTTTCACAACCAACTCATACAATTGGTTTAATGTTATTTATGTGCAATACATGTATTGTTGGGATGGACAATCAAGACAATTAGTGGTACGCAAAAGAACCACTTAATTAAATACTCAAACACAGTGTTACTGTTCAAACTGGGTGTAATTATACAGTGGCAAAAATATTAAATACACTTGTTAAATAAAACCTCTGCCTTGTGTTTAATGAATACTCAGGCCTACTACGCTACTGAATTTTAATGTTGGTCATTATGTTTGTACTTGGAGAGCCAAGTGTCTTCTGAGGTGGTACTTGGTGAGAAAAGTCCAGTGGTCCCCAACCTTTTTGTAGCTGCGGACCGGTCAACGCTTGAAAATTTGTCCCACGGACCGGTGGGTGGGTGGGGGGGGTGTATTTAAAAAAATGTTTTTTTTTTTTGTTTTTTTTTGTACATAAATAAATACAATCATGTGTGCTCACGGACGGTATCCCTGCAGACTGTTTTGATCTATATTGATATATAATGTATATATTGTGTTTTTTTTGTTGATTTCATAAAAAAAAATAAATTTTTTTTTTTTTTTTTTTTAAATTTCTTGTGCGGCCCGGTACCAATCGGTCCGCGGACCGGTACCGGGCCGTGGCCCGGTGGTTGGGGACCACTGCTCTAGTCTATGTACTGATGATTTTTCCCAATACTTTTGTCAATATGATGGAAATTAAAGTAGTCAAAATAGAAACATTATTTATATTTACTAGGGATGTCCGATATTATCGGCCGATAAATGCTTTAAAATGTAATATCGGAAATGATCGGTTTCAAAATTATCGGTATCTGTTTCAAAAAGTAAAACTTATGACTTTTTAAAATGCCGCTGTGTACACGGACGTAGGGAGAAGTTCAGAGCGCCAATAAACCTTATAGGCACTGCTTTTGCGTGCCGGCCTAATCACATAATGTACGGCTTTTCACATACACAAGTGAATGCAAGGCATACTTGGTCAACAGCCATACAGGTCACACTGAGGGTGGCCGTACAAACAACTTTAACACTGTTCCAAATATGCGCCACACTGTGAACTCACACCAAACAAGAATGACAAACACATTTTGGGAGAACATCCGCACCGTAACACAACATAAACACAACAGAACAAATACCCAGAACCCCTTGCAGCACTAACTCTTCCGGGACGCTACAATATACACCCCCCGCTACCACCAAACCCCACCACCCCCATCTCCCGAATTCGGAGGTCTCAACGTTGGCAAGTACACTCTGGAGTGAAGCTGTGTGCCTTCATTGTTTTTGTAGCTGTTGTTTTGAGGCATGTTTAAAAAAATAAATAAAAATAATGCACTTCGTGAAAGTCAAAGTGTAGTATTTCCCATAGTTGTAGTGGGTATCAGGATTATCTCAGGGAGAGCATGTCCCAAATTCCAAGATGCTGTTTTGAGGCATGTTAAAAAAAATGATGCACTTTGTGACTTCAATAATAAATATGGCAGTGCCATGTTGGCATTTTTTTCCATAACTGGAGTTGAAGTTGTTCTCTTATTTTGGAAAACCTTGTTTTTGATTGATTGATTGAAACTTGTTTTAGTAGATTGCACAGTACAGTACGTATTCCGTACAATTGACCACTAAATGGTAACACCCGAATAAGTTTTTCAACTTGTTTAAGTCGGGGTCCACGTTAATCAATTCATGGTTAAGTTACATTGTTTAATGCAGGGGTCACCAACGCGGTGCCTGCGGGCACCAGGTAGCCCGTAAGGACCAGATGAGTAGCCCGCTGGCCTGTTCTAAAAATAGCTCAAATAGCAGCACTTACCAGTGAGCTGCCTCTATTTTTTAAATTGTATTTATTTACTAGCAAGCTGGTCTCGCTTTGCCCGACATTTTTAATTCTAAGAGAGACAAAACTCAAATAGAATTTGAAAATCCAAGAAAATATTTTAAAAATATTGGTCTTCACTTGTTTAAATAAATTCATTAATTTTTTTACTTTGCTTCTTATAACTTTCAGAAAGACAATTTTAGAGAAAAAATACAACCTTAAAAATGATTTTAGGATTTTTAAACACATATACCTTTTTACCTTTTAAATTCCTTCCTCTTCTTTCCTGACAATTTAAATCAATGTTCAAGTAAATGTATTTTTTTTATTGTGAAGAATAATAGATACATTTTAATTTAATTCTTCATTTTAGCTTCTGTTATTTCAACGAACAATATTTGTGAAATATTTCTTCAAACTTATGATTAAAATTCTAAAAAAATTATTCTGGCAAATCTAGAAAATCTGTAGAATCAAATTTAAATCTTATTTCAAAGTCTTTTGAATTTCTTTGAAAAATTTTGTTCTGGAAAATCTAGAAGAAATAATGATTTGTCTTTGTTAGAAATATAGCTTGGTCCAATTTGTTATATATTCTAACAAAGTGTAGATTGGATTTTAACCTATTTAAAACATGTCATCAAAATTCTAAAATTAATCTTAATCAGGAAAAATTACTAATGATGTTCCATAAATTCTTTTTTTAATTTTTTCAAAACGATTCAAATTAGCTAGTTTTTCTCTTCTTTTCTTCGGTTGAATTTTGAATTTTAAAGAGTCGAAATTGAAGATAAACTATGTTTCAAAATTTAATTGTCATTTTTTTCGTGTTTTCTCCTCTTTTAAACCGTTCAATTAAGTGTGAATATCATTAATTATTAATAATAACAGAGTTAAAGGTAAATTGAGCAAATTGGCTATTTCTGGCAATTTATTTAAGTGTGTATCAAACTGGTAGCCCTTCGCATTAATCACTACCCAAGAAGTAGCTCTTGCTTTCAAAAAGGTTGGTGACCCCTGCTTTAATGCATCCAGCGGGGCATCACAACAAAATTAGGCATGATAATGTGTTAATTCCACGACTGTATATATCAGTATCGGTTGATATCGGAATCGGTAATTAAGAGTTGGACAATATCGGATATCGGCAAAAAAGCCATTATCGGACATCTCTAATATTTACCCTTCAGGAGGGCGTTTATGAGGGGGGTCAAAGGTTGTTTAGGTGTCACATGACCAAAGACAAGAGTGGCGTGTTGTCATCTGAGCGACACAGGTGTAGCCCGCACCTGTGTGTCCGTGTCTCGTGAGAACGCAGCATCTCATGACAAGTGCATTGTGGGACGAGACAAGTTCTCACCGACACACAATGTCATGTTGTGTGTGTGGGGGCGGGGGTCAGAGGTCAGCCAGAAGGTGCCGATCATCAGTCATTCAGTAGAGAACAAAGAACAACTGATGATCGTGTGTGTGTGTGTGTGTGTGTGTGTGTGTGTGTGTGTGTGTGTGTGTGTGTGTGTGTGTGCAGCTCAGTGGTGTTACCAGAACCAGTACTCCTGTGATGACACCTGCAGAGGTAAGACCTTCACGAGAAGACTTGGGTTGTATTTGCATTCTCACACTTGGCGCGTGACAAAATGCAGAGCACTGTCAGTACACTGCAAAAAGTGAAATTTAAGTAAGATTAAATATGTCAAATAAGGGTGATATTTGCTTATTTTCTGTCTGATAAGATCATTCTTCTCACTAAGCAGATTTTATGTTAGAGTGTTTTACTTGTTTTAAGGGTTTTGGTCCTAAATGATCTCAGTAAGATATTACAGCTTGTTGCTGAGATTTGATGAGCTATATTGAGTAAAACATGCTTGAAACTAGAATATCAACTGTTGCAAAGCTGTGTCATCAACACTCACAAGTATAAAACTACTTTTTTAAAGTCATCATTTCTTATTTCAAGCATGAACAAAAAAATCATATATATATATATATATATATACACACATACATACATACATACATACATACATACATATATATACATATATACACACATATATATATACATATATACACACATATATATATACATATATACACACATATATATATACATATATATATATACACACATATATATATACATATATATATATATACACACACATATATATATACATATATATATATACATACATATATATATACACACTACCGTTCAAAAGTTTGGGGTCACATTGAAATTTCCTTATTTTTGAAGGAAAAGCACTGTACTTTTCAATTAAGATAACTTTAAACTAGTCTTAACTTGAAAGAAATACACTCTATACATTGCTAATGTGGTAAATGACTATTCTAGCTGCAAATGTCTGGTTTTTGGTGCAATATCTACATAGGTGTATAGAGGCCCATTTCCAGCAACTATCACTCCAGTGTTCTAATGGTACAATGTGTTTGCTCATTGGCTCAGAAGGCTAATTGATGATTAGAAAACCCTTGTGCAATCATGTTCACACATCTGAAAACACTTTAGCTCGTTACAGAAGCTACAAAACGGACCTTCCTTTGAGCAGATTGAGTTTCTGGAGCATCACATTTGTGGGGTCAGTTAAACGCTCAAAATGGCCAGAAAAAGAGAACTTTCATCTGAAACTCGACAGTCTATTCTTGTTCTTAGAAATGAAGGCTATTCCACAAAATTGTTTGGGTGACCCCAAACTTTTGAACGGTAGTGTATATACATATATACATACATATACTAGCATTTACAAAAATTAAGAATATTTTTCAACATATTGAGAAAAAAGGTCTCTTTTTTTCTATCAAGAAAAGTGCACTTGTTAGTGAGAATATACTTATTTTAAAGGAATTTTGGGATTCATTGAGGTTAGCTAATTTTACTTGTTTTGGAAAGTCTTGAAAAGCCAAAATTTCTTGTTCTATTGGCAGATAATTTTCCTAAGTTCAAGTAAAATACACCTAATTTTAGTATTATTTTTTCTTGTTTTTGAACACTGACTTTTTGCAGTGTACCCCAAAGTCGCACTCAAATGAGTCCAAATGTTGGGTCGCCATCTTGGCTCCGTAACGTAAAGGGCAGGGGATAAACTCTAAATAATGGCGACTGAGCAACCCATGGCGGCGAAAGTGGTGGACGGAAGAAGTTTTATACAAGTTAGTGCATTAAAAAAAAAAGAAAAACATATGTGTACTTGTGATTGGGTTGTGAATAATAAACAAAATTCCACAAAAAATCCAGTTCCCCTTTAAAGCAGTATGTTCACACAGAGAAGTTCAACAAAATGCAGTGCACTTACCCAGATGTCGCACTAAAATGTTGAGTGCGCTGTGATGGACACTTATCATCCTCAAGTCGCCATCTTGGCTACGTAGTAGAGGGGTTTGGGGGGGGGGGGTTGATCAACTGGCGTGGTTGCAATTCATCATCAAAAAGGAGAACAGAACAAATGGGTAAATATTGCACAGTGTACACAGTATAATTGCTGAAGTGCACTGACAAAAGGGTTCCATTTGAGACACAGTTCTACTGTAAGTTGCTTTACGACAGGGGTCACCAACGCGGTGCCCGCGGGCACCAGGTCGCCCGTAAGGACCAGATGAGTAGCCCGCTGGCCTGTTCTAAAAATAGCTCAAATAGCAGCACTTACCAGTGAGCTGCCTCTATTTTTTTAAATTTTATTTATTCACTAGCAAGCTGGTCTCGCTTTGCCCGACATTTTTAATTCTAAGAGAGACAAAACTCAAATAGAATTTGAAAATCCAAGAAAATATTTTAAAGACTTGGTCTTCACTTGTTTAAATTAATTCATTATGTTTTTTACTTTGCTTCTTATAACTTTCAGAAAGACAATTTTAGAGAAAAAATACAACCTTAAAAATGATTTTAGGATTTTTAAACACATATACCTTTTTACCTTTTAAATTCCTTCCTCTTCTTTCCTGACAATTTAAATCAATGTTCATGTAAATTTATTTTTTTTATTGTAAAGAATAATAAATACATTTTAATTTAATTCTTCATTTTAGCTTCGGTTTTTTCGACGAAGAATATTTGTGAAATATTTCTTCAAACTTATTATGATTAAAATTCAAAAAAATTATTCTGGCAAATCTAGAAAATCTGTAGAATCAAATTAAAATCGTATTTCAAAGTCTTTTGAATTTCTTTTAAAATGTTTGTCCTGGAAAATCTAGAAGAAATAATGATTTGTCTTTGTTAGAAATATAGCTTGGTCCAATTTGTTATATATTCTAACAAAGTGTAGATTTGATGACATATTTAAAATATGTCATCAAAATTCTAAAATTAATCTTAATCAGGAATAATTACTAATGATGTTCCATAAATTCTTTTTTTTAAGTTTTTCTCTTCTTTTTTTCGGCTGAATTTTGTATTTTAAAGAGTCGAAATTGAAGATAAACTATGTTTCAAAATTTAATTGTCATTTTTCCGTGTTTTCTCCTCTTTTAAACCGTTCAATTAAGTGTACATATCATTAATTATTAATAATAACATAGAGTTAAAGGTAATTTGAGCAAATTGGCTATTTCTGGCAATTTATTTAAGTGTGTATCAAACTGGTAGCCCTTCGCATTAATCACTACCCAAGAAGTAGCTCTTGCTTTCAAAAAGGTTGGTGACCCCTGCTTTACGATGTAGTGACACTTCTACACCAGGGGAGTGACAGCAGCCACTTCATTAGGTAGACAGTCCAGTGAGTTCCAATACCTTATAAACTCACAATGTTAGGTATTGGACTTTGTTGATTCGACGGTGTACCTAATGTGGTCACTTTTTGACGCGTGCTGTCGTGCAGACCCGGGTCACTGGTCAACACAGTTTCCTCGCTGCGGAGGACTACGCCAGTCCCCCATCAACATCGTGAGCGGCCATGTGCACGTGAACACGGCCCTGCCCCCCCTGGAGTTCCTCGGCCACGCAGACCGGATCAACATCACGGTGGAAAACAAAGGACACTCTGGTGACCTGCCAGGATGCCGTACGCCACCTTGACTTGCCCATCGCGCCTCTTCATTCTTCTTCTCTTCCCCACAGCTCACTTTCACCTGCCTCAGTCCGTCAGGCTGACTGGAGGAGCTCTGCCGGGTCACTACAGAGCCGCACAGTTTCACTTCCACTGGGGGGGCAGCGGGACACCCGGATCGGAACACACCATCGATGGCGAGAGGTTCCCTATGGAGGTAAACGCACATGACTCGACTGGCGAGTACGGCAAAATGCAGTGCACTGTCGGACAAAACAGTGAGCGTGCCAAAAAAGACGCAATCTTGGCTAACCAGTGGAAGGGGCGGGGCTAACTGGAGCAGTTGCAATCCACGAGGGGTGTGAACCTAACAATTCGATCCGATTCCTGGGGTGACGATTCAATTGAAAATTGATTCGCGATTCAAACCGATTCTCGCAATGTATTATTTTGTAAAATAAATGTAATGAAACTATTTCAAAACAGGTCACAGGTTAGAAAAGCTCCTTCTGGTTGCATGGAGATGGCCCAAAAAGGTATATTTTTTAAATAGATTCTTATTTATATATATTTATTAGGGCTGTCAAAATTAACGAGTTAACTTATGTGATTAATCACAAAAAAAATATTGCATTAATCATAAACACACTTAGATTAATCGTGCAATTCATTTTGACTGCGCAAATGAGCGAGGAGACTCCTCCGACTGGTATGCTCGCTGGCAATTTTCACCCCTAAATACGCCCTGAAAAAACTTCAGATAAAACTGTTACCAAGTTTTGTGCAAATAAATGACATGCATCCAAGTAAACTGTTTATAAACATTCCTGGGTGACAATAGGTAGTTTTTAATTATGCAAGCAAGTAATCACTTGTGATTAATCACGATTAATCCAAATTCCAAAATGTGATTAATCTGATTTTTAAAAATAATAATTTGACAGACCATATACATACATACATATACGCATATGTATGTATGTATGCATATACATATATTCTGTATATATATATATATATATATATATATATATATATATATATATATATATATATATATATATATATATATATATATATATACACATATGCATATACAGGTATATATATATATATATATATATATATATATATATATATATATATATATATATATATATATATATATATATATATATATATATACATACACATATGCATATACAGGTATATATATACATATATTCACATACATACATACACACAATATATACATACATATATGTATATATACATATATGTGTTGTGCACCCCTACTATTGGGGGTGTGAATATTTGGACACCTAACAATTGAATCCAATTCCTGGGGGGACGATTTGATTCAGACTCGATTTGCGATTCAACACGATTCTCGGTTCAAACCGAGTCTTGCAAAGTATTATTTGGTATAACAATTATAATGAAACTTTTTTTTTGTTTTAAGTTGGAAAAGCTCTGGTTGCACAGAGATGGCCTAAAAACGTATTTTTTTTGGAAATTTTTTAGTTTAAATTTTTTTTTAAATCGATTTCTGAAAATGATGAATTGATTTCGAATGGGCATGAATAAGAATCGCGATTCAGATGTGAATCGTTTTTTACAATCCACCGTCACAAAGTAGAGAAGACGAAGAGAAGTACCGGTACCTGTTGTGAGTAACAGATTTGGGACTGCACTACAATGTTAAAGTGCACAAAGTGTACTTGCTGAAGTGTACTGGTGGAAGTATTGGATTGGTTATACACACTTTCCTACTACGGATGACTTTTGTGTGCATCAGCTTCACATCGTGCACATCAAGGAGCCGTACGGGTCCCTGGCGGAGGCGGAGCACGACATGGCGGGAATCGCCCTGCTGGCCTTCCTGTTTGAGGTATACCGCTTACACCCTCGGCCTGTTAGCAAGCGCTGATGGCGTTTTGCCGACAGGAAACGAGCGAGGATCATCCTCACCTGGACACCGTCATAGCAGCTTTGGGCCAAGTGCAGCACAACGGTAAGCATGATGGCGACACAGGGGGGGCGGCGGTGCGGCAGACGGCAGGCTTACCTTCACCTTCACCTGTGCTCCTCGCCAAGGGACCACGGCGGTGATAGCAAACTTTCAGCTTAGTGACATCATCCCATCCTCCAAGGACCTACACGCGTACTACCGCTACGTGGGCTCCATGACCACGCCCGGGTGCGAGCAAGCTGTCGCCTGGACCGTCTTCCACAAGAAGTTGGCAGTCAGCAGTCGACAGGTAACACACACAAAATGACTCACACACACACACACACACACACACACACACACACACACACACACACACACACACACAGCTTGAGACAGTCCAACCTTCGTGAGTGACCGAGTGAACGTTCCATGCCGCTCAGTTGGACGCCATCGTCCAGCAGTGTCGCTTCTGGACAGGACAGCCTATGATGGACATCTTCAGACCCACTCAGCCGCTGGATGGAAGATTCGTGTATCGCTCCAACTCCGCCGCTACTTTCAAAGCAACTGGCTTGTGGTTTGATGTTTACTTTTTGGCGCTAACATTAGTTCTGATTCAATAACACATCATTACATACATATTCACTCTTATTTCCGTAGTTGTTGGCGGTTGTCACTCAATGTTTTAAACAA
The DNA here is from genome assembly GCF_033978785.1 of Entelurus aequoreus. Taxonomy (NCBI): domain Eukaryota; kingdom Metazoa; phylum Chordata; class Actinopteri; order Syngnathiformes; family Syngnathidae; genus Entelurus; species Entelurus aequoreus. The sequence goes on from NC_084735.1 coordinate 85,399,130, forward strand.
AAATGATTACTTCTTAAATAAGAAAATATAATTTGCCCCGATAGTTTCATGTGTTATTAAGTCAACTGTGATTTTTCTCTACAATAATAATGTTGTGTCATTAAAGGCCTACTGAAATGAATTTTTTTTATTTAAACGGGGATAGCAGATCCATTCTATGTGTCATACTTGATCATTTCGCGATATTGCCATATTTTTGCTGAAAGGATTTAGTAGAGAACATCGACGATAAAGTTCGCAACTTTTGGTCGCTGATAAAAAAAGCCTTGCCTGTACCGGAAGTAGCGTGACGTCGCAGGTTGAAAGTAGCGTGACGTCACAGGTTAAAAGGCTCCTCACATTTCCCCATTGTTTACACCAGCAGCGAGAGCGATTCGGACCGAGAAAGCGACGATTACCCCATTAATTTGAGCGAGGATGAAAGATTTGTGGATGAGGAATGTGAGAGTGAAGGACTAGAGTGCAGTGCAGGACGTATCTTTTTTCGCTCTGACCGTAACTTAGGTACAAGCTGGCTCATTGGATTCCACACTTTCTCCTTTTTCTATTGTGGATCACAGATTTGTATTTTAAACCACCTCGGATACTATATCCTCTTGAAAATGAGAGTCGAGAACGCGAAATGGACATTCACTGTGACTTTTATCTCCACGACAATACATCGGCGAAGCACTTTAGCTACGGAGCTAACGTGATAGCATCGGGCTTAACTGCAGATAGAAACAAAAGAAATAAACCCCTGACTGGAAGGATAGACAGAAAATCAACAATACTATTAAACCATGGACATGTAACTACACGGTTAATAATTTCCAGCCTGGCGAAGCTTAACAATGCTGTTGCTAACGACGCCGTTGAAGCTAACTTAGCTACGGGACCTCACAGAGCTATTCTAAAAACATTAGCTATCCACCTACGCTAGCCAGCCCTCCTCTGCTCATCAACACCCGTGCTCACCTGCGTTCCAGCGATCGACAGAGCGACGAAGGACTTCACCCGATCATCGATGCGGTCGGCGGCTAGCGTCGGATAGCGCGTCTGCTATCCAAGTCAAAGTCCTCCTGGTTGTGTTGCTGCAGCCAGCCGCTAATACACCGATCCCACCTACAGCTTTCTTCTTTGCAGACTTCATTGTTCATTAAACAAATTGCAAAAGATTCACCAACACAGATGTCCAGAATACTGTGGAATTTTGCGATGAAAACAGAGCTTTTTGTAGTGGATACAATGGTGTCCGAATACTTCCGTTTCAACGATTGACGTCACGCGCATACGTCATCATACATAGACGTTTTCAACCGGAAGTTTCGCAGGAAATTTAAAATGTCACTTTATAAGTTAACCCGGCCGTATTGGCATGTGTTGCAATGTTAAGATTTCATCATTGATATATAAAATATCAGACTACGTGGTCGGTAGTAGTGGGTTTCAGAAGGCCTTTAAGTCAATTAACTGGTTTTTGTGTACAATAATTAGGAGTGTAAAAAAAAAATCGATTGTCCAGATTAATCGCGATACTTATTTGTTACCATTTAGACTTAGACTTCCTTTTTATTGTCATTCAATGTTGAACTTTACAGTACAGAAAACAATGAAATTTTGTTGCATTAGCTCATGGTAGTGCAGGATAAAAAATCATAAAGGTGCAGATATAAATAAATAGATTACTGTACAGATAAATATATTGCACTTTTGCATATGCATCCAGGTTTCTGGATGTATGTTATATTGTCTTTATATTCCAGCGAGTTAATCCATTTTTGGGGAGAAATTGAGGGGATTATTATGATGCCTTCAAGAGTCTTACGACCATTCTTGTTCGACTGAAAAGAATAAAAAAATCTATTAAAATATATATATATTTTTTCTAATCTGTCGTGTCCAACCACTCAGACAAATCATATTGTTGATGTAGATCAGGGGTGTCAAACTCATTTTAGCTCCGGGGCCACATAGAGGAAGATCTGTGCACACACGGGCCGGACTATTAAAATCATGGCATCAACATCAAAACTAAAAAATAAAGACAACTTCAGATTGTTTTCGTTGTCTTACTTTGGCCAAAAATAGAACAAACAAAATCTGAAAATATTACAATAAAAATGTAGAAAAAAAATACCGGCAGCGGTAAAGTTTAGATCCATGAAGGAAAGAAGAAAGTGAATGAATGCACTGCAAAAACTGAAATCTAAGTAAGATTAAATATCTCAAATAAGGGTGATATTTGCTTATTTTCTGTCTGATAAGATCATTCTTCTCACTAAGCAGATTTTATGTTAGAGTGTTTTACTTGTTTTAAGGGCTTTGGTCCTAAATGATCTCAGTAAGATATTACAGCTTGTTGCTGAGATGTTCTGACCTATATTGAGTCAAACATGCTTGAAACTAGAATACCAACTGTTGCAAAGCTGTGTCATCAACACTCACAAGTATAAAACTACTTTTTTAAAGTAATAATTTCTTACTTGAAGCATGAAAAAAACAAATCATGATGCCGAGCGCATATCATTATGTCAAGATAATGGCACTAGCATTTAATTAATTTAAGAATATTTTTCAACATATTGAGCAAAAAGGTCTGTATTTTTTTTTTTACCAAGAAAAGTGCACTTGTTATTAGTGAGAATATACCTATTTTAAGGTATTTTTGGGTTCATTGAGGTTAGTTAATTTTACTTGTTTTGGAAAGTCTTGACAAGCCGAATTTTCTTGTTCTATTGGCAGATCATTTTGCTTAGATCAAATAAAATACCCCTCATTTTTGTATTTTTTTTTCTTGTTTTTGAACACTGACTTTTTGCAGTGTGTTTATAACTGAATACATTTACATATGCATAAAAATGTGTTTTCTTTTGTATAATTTTTAAAAATGAATTAAGTAACGTTTATGACAACCTTTTACCAAAACACAGTATAGAATGTGATATAACAGGATAATGCATACATGTATCATTTGTTTTCAAAACAGTTACAAAAAAGTGGGACCCCATTTTTATGACTTGATGGGGTCCCTGGGACCCCATTTTGAAAATTCCTAGTGCCAACACTGATGGAGTATTGGTGCTTGCAAAACAGCAGCAGGCGGCTGTGGCCTGCGGGCCGGTTCCAATACTAATCAAATATCATCCCATGGGCCATAGATAATTCATTTGCGGGCCGTATTTGGCCCGCAGGCCTTGACTTTGACACCTCTGATGTAGATGATCATATCTGCTGTACAGATTTACTTTAGAAAAGAGAAGTGTTGGATACTTCTCTTGTTGCCCTATTTGTATTTGACTGTATTAAATGTTTGGGAAGCATTTCAATAAAAAAAAAACAGTTTTCTTTTGGTAATATAGAAATTGATCAGAGCTGTTTATCTACTTTATGGAGAAATTTAGTTCATCATAGAAGAGGCACCCAATGTTATTAAAAAAAGTATTGATTTTTAATCGAGAATCGATTCTGAATCGAATCGTTACTCCCCAGAATTAAATCAAATCGCGTGGTGCCCAAAGATTCACAGCCCTAATAAAAATAATTATCATGCATAACAAAGTCATTTAACTGTGACTTGTGTAGAATAATAATCTAAAATCAGTGCGATACCAGTAGGAATTGCGTGTGAATGCCACCACGGACACGCACGAGTGAAACTGAAATGCTAACAGTTAGCATGTGTGAGGTACCCGGTTTAATGAGTCAAAAGGTGTACTTCTGCGAAAATGGCTAAAAAAAAGTTAGCACGCTATTGGTAGCATGCCAACATGCATTATTATAATAAGGATGATGATAAAAATTTGCATTGAGAGGGGATCAGGTTAGTATCAGTTTCTGATCATCCAAAGCGAAGTAATGACAGTTTGAGCAGTATTTGCCTGCAGGCTCCGCCCACTACCCATTGCTACATTCAGGTACTGACCCATACGACACTTGAGGGTGTCATCATCATCGATTCCACCTACCCAGTGGCCTAGTGGTTAGAGTATCCGCCCTGAGCTCGGTAGGTTGTGAGTTCAAACCCCGGCCGAGTCATACCAAAGACTATAAAAATGGGACCCATTACCTCTCTGCTTGGCACTCAGCATCAAGGGTTGGAATTGGGGGTTAAATCACCAAAAATTATTCCCGGGCGCGGCCACCGCTGCTGCACACTACTCCCCTCCAATGCAGAGAATAATTTTAGCTACGAGCTAACGTGATAGCATCGTGCTTTAACTGCATATAGAAACAAATAAATAAACCCCTGACTGGAAGGATAGATAGAAAATCAACAATACTATTAAACCGTGGACATGTAAATACACGGTTAATGCTTTCCAGCCTGGCGAAGGTTAACAATGCTGTTGCTAACGACGCCATTGAAGCTAACTTAGCAACTTAGCAACGGGACCTCACAGAGCTATGCTAAAAACATTAGCTCTCCACCTACGCCAGCCAGCCCTCATCTACTCATCAACACCCGTGCTCACCTGCGTTCCAGCGATCGGCAGAAGGACGAAGGACTTCACCCGATGCGTTTGGCGGCCCGGAGACGTAGGAAGTCAAGGTGAGGTCAGCGGCTAGCGCTCCAACAAAGTCCTCCTGGTTGTGTTGCTGTAGTCCGCTGCTAATACACCGATCCCACCTACAACTGTCTTCTTTGCAGCCTTCATTGTTCATTAAACAAATTGCAAAAGATGTCCAGAATACTGTGGAATTATGAAATGAAAACAGAGCTTTTTGTATAGGATTCTACGGGTACCATAACTTCCGTTACTCTGACTTCGTCACGCGCATACGTCATCATACCGCGACGTTTCAGCCGGATATTTCCCGGGAAGTTTTAAACGTCACTTTATAAGTTAACCCGGCCCTATTGGCATGTGTTGCAATGTTAAGATTTCATCATTGATATATAAACTATCAGACTGCGTGGTCGGTAGTAGTGGCTTTCAGTAGGCCTTTAACTTGAACAAAATGATAATTAAGATCTGAATTTGTAGAGCCGAGTTATAAATGTTGAAAGTTTTGTGGCGAGCCATCAGATCATAGAGTGCCGCCTAGCCACGCCCACATCCTATGACATAAGCACAATCCCGTCGCAATTTATCATTGCCCATCTGTCTAGTTTCTGTCGTTTTAACCGCAACTCATTTGGTTAAAGTCGCTAGGAGGAGTTTGTTAAAAGTCCGATCTCTGTTTTTGGCTTAAAAATGGCAGACGGAACCCAAGATGGCCGATTTCCTGTTTGTTTCCAAATAAGGGTTCTTGAGGCTTTAACATGCGTCCTCTCATGATGGATACCACCGGCACCTTTCTTTACGATACAAAAATTTAGGGCGAAGGGCTCAATTTCTCCATTTTAAAAGGGGGCGCTAGAGAACCAATTTCGGGTTCAGGACCCCCAAAATATCAGAGTTTTCAAATAATAAAATTACGGTAAACGAAGCTGCTCAGGTCCTAATAATAAAATGACACATTTTCCTGTTTCAATCATGATGGAAGAACATGAAGGTTTTAACAGAAACATGATTTTATTAGCAGTCAGTAACGCTGATTCAAGGTGTGAGTGTTTCTACGAGTGTTTCTTCTGTTGCGTGAGCCAGGTGCGCAGGTGTTGTACCTGTGCACTGACGCTGCTCCTGGCCGTGCCACCTGTGGCGGCGTACTGCTCAACGCTGCCGCCGTAGTCCCACACGGACGCCACGTCGCTCTCAAACAGCGGGCTGAAGACACCAACAATGTCATGCAAAAAGTGAAATCTAAGTAAGATGAAATATGTCAAATAAGGGTGATATTTGCTTATTTTCTGTCTGATAAGATCATTCTTCTCACTAAGCAGATTGTATGTTTGAGTGTTTTACTTGTTTTAAGGGTTTTGCTCCTAAATGATCTCAGTAAGATATTACAGCTTGTTGCTGAGATTTGATGACCTATATTGAGTAAAACATGCTTGAAACTAGAATATCAACTGTTGCAAAGCTGTGTCATCAAATAAAACTACTTTTTTAAAATAACAATTTCTTATTTCAAGCATGAACAAAAAAATCATTACTTTGACACAATTGTGTCTCATATTAAATCAGATGACAGCCAAATGGACTTTGCTGTTTTATTTTCAATGAAACAATAGAAAATAGGTACTCATATAGTAGTACACTTGTTATTAGTGAGAATATACTTATTTTTAGGGATGTCCGATAATGGCTTTTTGCCGATATCCGATATGCCGATATTGTCCAACTCTTTAATTACCGATACCGATATCAACCGATATATACAGTCGTGGAATTAACACATTATTATGCCTAATTTGGACAACCAGGTATGGTGAAGATAAGGTACTTTTTTTTAAAATTAATCAAATAAAATAAGATAAATAAATTAAAAACATTTTCTTGAATAATAAAGAAAGTAAAACAATATAAAAACAGTTACATAGAAACTAGTAATTAATGAAAATTTGTAAAATTAAAGATTAAGATTAATTAAGATTAAAGTACCAATGATTTGTAAAATGAACTGTTAAAGGTTAGTATTATTAGTGGAGCAGCAGCACGCACAATCATGTGTGCTTACGGACTGTATCCCTTGCAGACTGTATTGATATATATTGATATATAATGTAGGAACCAGAATATTAATAACAGAAAGAAACAACCCTTTTGTGTGAATGAGTGTAAATGAGTGTAAATGGGGTGGGTTGGTGCACTAATTGTAAGTGTATCTTGTGTTTTTTATGTGGATTTAATAAAATTTAAAAAACACGATACTGATAATAAAAAAAACGATACCGATAATTTCCGATATTACATTTTAACGCATTTATTACTTATTTTAAAAGGTATTTTTGGGTTCATTGAGGTTAGCTAATTGTACTTGTTTTGGAAAGTCTTGACAAGCCAAATTTTCTTGTTTTATTGGCAGATAATTTTGCTTAGTTCAAATAAAATACCCCTAATTTTTGTATTTTTTATTCTTGTTTTTGAACACTGACTTTTTGCAGTGTGTGTGTGTGTGTGTGTGTGTGTGTGTGTGAGTATCACCTGATAGCCGACAGGTCGTCCAAGGAGAGCTGGGTCAAGGCAACGTTTTTCGACTCCGCTGCGAAGACAACTTTACCTGACAGGGCGTGAGCGTCCCTGAACGCCACCTGGGAACATTTCCACACCCCGGTCGGTCACTTGATTAGGTACTACACTCCGACAAGCATCTACTGAACAAGACGTGTACGATGGAACACGACGAAGGCGCGTCTCACCCCCTTCCTGACCAGGTAGTAGGCCAGGTCAGTCGCCAACATGTCGGGACTCAGCGCCGCCGCCATCACGCTGGCGTTGATCTGAAAACGGGAGAGCACACGTCTCGCTGACCTGGAAAGCACTCTTTGATGCGGAGTGGAGAATTGACTTCTGACCTTTAGGGTGGAGAGGACGCCGGTGGTGACCTGCAGCACGGCGTGGACAGAGTCGTAGCAGTCAAACATGGCCTCCTTGTCCTCCTGCAGGTCCTTGTTGTACGAGCTGGGCAGGCCCTTCAGTGTCATCATGAAGCCGGCACACTGCGACCACACAACAGGATGCAGAACAACGTTCAAGTCTTGGCCGCCTCCTGGTAAAAACACTATGCGTTTGTTTAGGGCGTAGGGGGAACACGCGGCACTGACCACGTTCAAGTCTATTTAGGGATCCACGGTTTATGTTTTCAATAACTAGTGACATTTGGAACTATTCAATTGTATTCGCAACTTAATAGAATCAAACCCTACTCATATTAACAACAGAAATGGGGCCAAAAACCCAATCTTGTTTGGGGCCACAGAAAGCCTCTACAGTTCAATGTCGTTGCATAACGTAAACACAGTTCAACGTCGTCAAACAATGTAAACACAGTTACACAACGTGAACACCATTTAACATCATTAAACAATGTCAACACCGTTCAACGTCATTAAACAAGGTAAACACCGTTCAACGTCATTAAACAATGTAAACACCGTTCAACGTCATTAAACAAGGTAAACACCGTTCAACGTCATTAAACAATGTAAACACCGTTCAACGTCATTAAACAAGGTAAACACCGTTCAACGTCATTAAACAATGTAAACACAGTTCAACGTCATTAAACAATGTAAACACCGTTCAACGTCATTAAACAATGTAAACACCGTTCAACGTCATTAAACAATGTAAACACGTTCGTCATTATGTAAACACAGTTCAACGTCGAACAATGTAAACACAGTTCAACGTCGTTAATTAATGTAAACAGTTCAACGTCGTTAAATAATGTAAACACAGTTCAACGTCGTTAAACAATGTAAACACGTTCAACGTCATTATGTAAACACAGTTCAACGTCGAACAATGTAAACACAGTTCAACGTTGTTAAACAATGTAAACACAGTTCAACGTCGTTAAACAATGTAAACACAGTTCAACGTCGTTAAACAATGTAAACACAGTTCAATGTCGTTAAACAATTTAAACACAGTTCAACGTCGTTAAACAATGTAAACACCGTTCAATGTCATTAAACAATGTAAACACCGTTCAACGTCATTAAACAATGTAAACACCGTTCAACGTCATTATATAAACACAGTTCAACGTCATTATGCAAACACAGTTCAACGTCGTTAAACAATGTAAACACAGTTACATAATGTAAACACCGTTCAACGTCATTAAACAATGTAAACACCGTTCAATGTCATTAAACAATGTAAACACCGTTCAACGTCATAATGTAAACACCGTTCAACGTCATTATGCAAACACAGTTCAACGTCATTATGCAAACACAGTTCAACGTCATTAAACAATGTAAGCACAGTTCAACGTCGTTAAACAATGTAAACACCGTTCAACGTCATTAAACAATGTAAACACCGTTCAACGTCATTATGTAAACACAGTTCAACGTCATTATGCAAACACAGTTCAACGTCATTATGCAAACACAGTTCAACGTCATTAAACAATGTAAACACAGTTCAACGTCGTTAAACAATGTAATCACAGTTACACAATGTAAACACAGTTCAACGTCATTAAACAATGTAAACACCGTTCAACGTCATTATGTTAACACAGTTCAACGTCATTATGCAAACACAGTTCAACGTCATTATGCAAACACAGTTCAACGTCATTAAACAATGTAAACACAGTTCAACGTCGTTAAACAATGTAATCACAGTTACACAATGTAAACACAGTTCAACGTCATTAAACAATGTAAACACCGTTCAACGTCATTATGTTAACACAGTTCAACGTCATTATGCAAACACAGTTCAACGTCATTAAACAATGTAAACACAGTTCAACGTCATTAAACAATGTAATCACAGTTACACAATGTAAACACCGTTCAACGTCATTAAACAATGTAAACACCGTTCAACGTCATTATGCAAACACAGTTCAACGTCATTAAACAATGTAAGCGCAGTTCAACGTCGTTAAACAATGTAATAACAGTTACACAATGTAAACACAGTTCAATGTCATTAAACAATGTAAACACCGTTCAACGTCATTAAACAATGTAAACACCGTTCAACGTCATTATGTAAACACAGTTCAACGTCATTATGCAAACACAGTTCAACGTCATTATGCAAACACAGTTCAACGTCATTAAACAATGTAAGCACAGTTCAACGTCGTTAAACAATGTAATCACAGTTACACAATGTAAACACAGTTCAATGTCATCAAACAATGTAAACACCGTTCAACGTCATTAAACAATGTAAACACCGTTCAACGTCATTATGTAAACACAGTTCAACGTCATTATGCAAACAGTTCAACGTCATTAAACAATGTAAACACAGTTCAACGTCATTAAACGATGTAATCACAGTTACACAATGTAAACACAGTTCAACGTCATTAAACAATGTAAACACCGTTCTAAGTCATTATGTAAACACCATTCAACTTCATTACGTAAACAAAGTTCAACGTCATTAAACAAAGTAAACACAGTTCAACGTCATTAAACAATGTAAACACTTTTCAACGTCATTAAACAATGTCAACATCGTAGAACACAGTTAAACAATGTCAACATCGTAGAACAGTTAAACAGCTTTCAACACATTACAAAACACTGCAAAACATTATTAAACACCGTTAAACAATGAAAACATCGTTGAACGCTGTTAAAATTAACACTGTTCAAAACTATTACAAACTGTAAACACCATTAAACAATGTCAATGTACACACAGTGATACAACGTAAACACAGTTAAACAATGTACACCATTGAACAACGTTAATGTAAACAGAGTTAAATGATGCAAAGACAGTTAAAAAGTATGAACAAAGTTCAACAATGTATATATTGTTAAAAACCACGGAACACAGTTAAACAATGTTAATGCTGTTGAACATTATTTAACAACGTAAACACAGTTGAACACAGTCAAACAATGTATACACGGTTCAACACCATTAAACGTTAAACAATGTAAACTACGAACGGAGTGAACTACGTTAAAAAATGTAAACACCATTAAACATCAAAAAACAATGTAAACACCATTAAAAAATGGAAATACAGTTTTAAAATATGAACACTGTTAATCCAAATAAACACCGTTGAACACTATTCAACAACGTTTAACAATGTTGAACAACATTGAACACAATTCAATAATGTAAACGCTGTTGAACATCATTTAACAACGTACACACAGTGAAACAATAAGCACGGATGAACACAGTTAATGTACACACCGTTGAATAACGGTAAATAATGTTAACACCATTATACATCATTAACAAAATAAATAAAGTCGAACACCATTCAACGTTAAACAACGTTAGACAATGTAAACACCGTTAAACAATGTAAACACCATTAAGCATCACCAAACAATATAAACACAGTTAAACAATGTAAACATCATAAAACATCAATGAACAATTTGAACACAGTTAATGTAAAACACCGTTAAAACATCATTAAACAATGTAAAGACAGTTAAATGATCTGAACAAAGTTAAACAATGTAAACACCGTCAAACTATATAAACACACTTGAACACAATTCAACAACTTTAGACAACACTAAACAATATAAACACCGTCGAACACAGTTAAACAATGTAAAGGCCGTTAAACATCCATCCATTTTCTACCGCTTATTCCCTTCAGGGTTGCGGGGGGCGCTGGAGCCTATCTCAGCTACAACATTGTTAAACAATATAAACACGGTTAAACAATATAAACACAGTTAAACAATATAAACACCATTGAACACAGTTAAACAATATAATTTAGATAAACACCATTGAACACAGTTAAACAATATAAACACCATTGAACACATCCATCCATTTTCTACCGCTTGTTCCCTTCGGGGTCGCAGTTAAACAATATAAACACCATTGAACACAGTTAAACAATATAAACACCATTGAACACATCCATCCATCCATTTTCTACCGCTTGTTCCCTTCTGGGTCGTAGTTAAACAATATAAACACCATTGAACACAGTTAAACAATATAAACACCATTGAACACAGTTAAACAATATAAACACCATTGAACACAGTTAAACAATATAAACACCATTGAACACAGTTAAACAATATAAACACCATTGAACACAGTTGAACAATGTCAACACCATTCAACATCAATAAACAATGTAAAGACAGATAAAAAATCTGAACAAAAGGTAAACAATGTAAACACTCTTTAACTATATAACACAGTTGAACACAGTTAAACAACGTAAAGGCCGTAAAACATTGTTAAACAATGTAAACACAGTTGAACACAGTTAAACAACACCATTGAACACACCTAAACAATATGAACACCATTGAACACAGTTAAACAATGTAAACACCATCAAACCTCATTAAACAATGTAAAGACAGATAAAAAATCTGAATGAAGCTAAACAATGTAAACACTGTTAAAGTATATAAACACAGTTGAACACAATTTGACAACTTTAGACAACGCTAAACAATAAAAACATCGTTAAACAATGTAAACATTGTTGAACACAGTTAAACAATATAAACACCATTGAACACATTTAAACAATGTAAACACCATTAAACAATGTAAAGACAGATTTTAAAAATCTGAACAAAAGGTAAACAATGTAAACACCGTTAAAGTATTTAAACACAGTTGAACACCATTCAACAACACTAAACAAAAACACTGTGAAACAATACAAACACCGTTGAACATGGTTTATGTAAACACCGTTAAACAAGATAAACACCGTTGAACAACGGTAAACGACCTAATAAATGGATCAATTCTGGACAAATGATTGTAAAATGAAAAACAAGAGGTCTTACTCTGCCAAAGACTCGACCTGCTTTGCTCCTGATCAGCTCCAGACTGTCAGCGTTCTTCTTCTGGGGCATCAAACTGCTGCCTGTGCTGCACGTGAGAGCAAAGACTTAGACCATGTTCAAACATGACAAGAAGTCCTTACAGCAGGGTTGTATACTGTATAGAAAATTGAAAAGTTTTGGCTCATTTAGTTTTTCTTCACATTTTAACTTCTTAAACCCTGGACTTGAGGTGTTGCTGGATATTACATATGCACAATTAATACAGTTTCTCTCTCCATGGACAAGGTCTACATGGAGCATGCTTGGAGGAAATGAAGATTTTGATGGCTATTGTATTGAAGTAAAAACACAAAATATTTTTAATACTGGATAAAAGTCAATTAAGTTGTAGTTGGTATTACTGAATGTTAGCTTTCAAACGGCGCCACATTTGCAAATAAGTTGCAGGCCACACACATCTTGCTGAATGTGATGTCATGAGAGGATCCACTAGTCTAGGAAAGAAGTCTCCTGTTTGCTTCCCCTGCAGGCGTGAAGTGACTGAAACACACAAACTAATCGTTCCACAACAAAGACAAGGCGAGAAGACCAACAAAAGTGTGTGCTAAACACTAACACAACATGGGTAACATGTACATAGTATACACAAGCTCACGTTCTCAGTACGTAAAACTGCAGGATTCCTACCATGCTATGCCTCAAATGGAATACTTCCTTCAGTACACTTAAATAAGTATACTTAATTCCTGAGGGTGGACTGTACCAAATCCCTTACTGTCTTTGCACACGTACTGGAAACAACATTTACCCGCTTCTTCTTCTCCTCTCCTTTTTAACGGCTAATTGCAACCACTTCCGCTATGTACGACACTAACCTATTTATTAATGACAGTCTGGAATGGACTTATGCTGTCTTTAGGTTGAAGTGCAGTGGTAATACTTTATTTGGGCGACACCGAAGGATGGGCACCTTTCACATTTGAACTGATACAGTACCATTTCCCGGCACATGCGTGGGAATCGATACGCTATTTGCATTTGCAAACAGCTAAAATGTATAACCTGCTAGCCAAGAATGTACAACACCTCTTCTCAACAAAAGAGGAGAAATATAACCTTAGGGAAAAATCTAACTTCAAACATTTGTATGCACGTACAACACTTAAAACCTTTAGCATATCAGTATGTGGGATTAAATTATGGAATGCAATAACAAACAACATACTAATATGATCCAATTTAAGAGGTTGTTCAAGCTACAAGTGTTCACAAAGTACAAGTAATAAGAACTGCGAAATACGTCATGAACTTATTGAAAATAAGATTTCATCTCATGAGTGAATCATAACTGATCTAACTATTTATGAGGATAACTGTTGTATTGAGAATGAATGGATGTACATTTTGTACAAACAAAGAACAGGAGAAGAACATTTGTGACCCGTGCTGGCAAAATGAGTCGGAATACGCACAGGCTAATTTTGAGCTACAGGCAAATAAGTGAAAAAAAATTATCTTGTTTGAAATTGAGATTTTCACAAAAATGAGTCCATAAAGCCACAATCTAGCGATCCCAATCATCGAAATAACAAGAAAACATCTTAAATCACCTTTATTTGAAGGTTTTGTACGAGGTATGTCTTCAGAAATTAGTCCTTTGTGTTAAAATTCCTTGAGAAAATCAAGTGTTTTCAACGCTCACTCGCGGCAATAAGGGGGAATTTGGTATCATTGTGACGCCAAGTTTACGTACTTTCTAAAAATGAGCATGGAATTCCCGATGACGCCATTCTGAACCAATACAATTCGAGTTTTTAAACCTGTCCCGGCTTGTTGCTAACCGGAACACCGGTCGCTGTGAGGCGTACCCTCATTGGTTGAATCACCCCGCGCGGTGCATTGTGGTATCATGGCAGCGCCCTGATGAAAAACAACACAGTAATTCGAGCGGAATATTTGGTGAAAAAAGGTGATTTTCGAACATTTAATTATTATTTTTGTGGATAAGTTAGACTGTTTTGCATTCCGTAATGGATTTAGAAGGTGGAGAGGGTACACAGGCGGTTGCAAGTGCGCTAAATTCACTGCAGTCGGCGAATCTTCTTAGTGCTGCTGGTCAGGAATATTACGGACAGCTGACCAGCTGACAAACTGACCAGTGAACAAAAAAACTGTGACATAACAGTGTTGAAATTTTTGTACATAACCGTTTTCAATAGAGTTGAATATATATTTTTCCTTTAGACATGGGATTTGACTTTAATTGTACCAATTTTGGTGTTGCTACAAGGACTTTTAAGGTATGGTTGCTATGGAGTTTTGTTTTGGAACATTCTGTTCTGGAACAGTAAACTTTAAGCTGGTTTTTCTCAAAACGGACCCTCAAACTTGGTCGACTTCAATCGGATGTAACTCGGTCATTTTGTGTCCGATTCCAACAAACCATATATCATTTTGAAGGTCTTTACATGGAGAATGTGTAAATAACAATAACTCAGTTTTTAAAATGTCCTCATTGTGACTCATTTTTCCAGCACAGGTCACATATGTCATGTGTTAGTATTTGCTATGAAGTGGAAAAGGTGTGGGATTGAATTAGCTTTGCTTCGTCCTACTCCTTTTCGAACATGTTGCAAAGGCAAAAATATGTGATGTATCATATTGAAACTTCGACTAAACCAAACTGACCTGTAGGCGTCAGAGAGCGTGACAAATGAGAACTCTTTGGTGCTGTAGAGCAGAAGGTCCTCAGCCATCTTACTCAGGTGAGTCAAACACAGCGAGGCCCAGAACAAGAACTCCACTGGGACACGCACACACAAAAACTGAATGGATGTTTGAAAGGCAGCTGACTGACGTTCGAGTAAACGTACCGACAAAATCTCGTTGTGCGGTGGCGTCCATGCTGTTCAAGCTGATGTCGTCAAAAGCCAACTCTGTCAACGAAACACTCCTGTTAGCGGTTTCGTCAAAACTCACAATCATCAGATCTTTTGGACGTTCTGACCTCTCCTGAGCAGCTCCCGGTCGATGGCAAATGGCGTTCCGGCAATGGCGCCACTGAAAATGACAGGAAGTCACCACACAGCGCATATCCTGTGAGTAGGGGTGTCCCGATACCATTTTTTCATATCCGATACGACTCCGACATTGGAGTTTCGAGTCTTGACCGATACTGATCGGTATCGATTTATGTTTTTAATTTAATGTTTTTAATATCTATTTTCTGCTGGATTTACTCTCTATTTTATGCTGCAGCTGTCACATATACTATAATATTGTACATGGTAATTGTTATATATTGTATACACCAGTGGTCCCCAACCACCGGGGCGCGGCCCGGTACCGGTCCGCGGACCGATTGGTACCGGGCCGGACAAGAATTAAAAAAAAAAATAAAAATAAAAAAAAATGTTTTTTTTTTTTTTTTTATGAAATCAACATAAAAAACACAATATATACATTCTATATCAATATAGATCAATACAGCCTGCAGGGATACAGTCCGTAAGCACACATGATTGTATTTATTTATGTAAAAAAAAACAAAAAAAAAACAACTTTTTTTTTTTTTTTTAAATACCGGTACACCCCCCCCCCCCCCACCGGTCCGTGGGACAAATTTTCAAGCAGCTACAAAAAGGTTGGGGACCACTGGTATACATGATATAGACATAATATAATATATCAGTATATATAATATACTGTACATATATTATGTAAATATTACGTATATATGTTATATTTTATATCGCTATATTTAGTTTATTTATACCTGCATTGTCCTTTCCACCCTTACACTTTCCATCATTGTATCTGAGCTACTGTGTGGGACAATTTCCCTTGTGGACCATTTAAGTTTGTCTAAGTCTAATCCGATACAACGTCAGTACTCATCCCAGTATATACTTTTATAATTATGTAGCGTGGAATATTAGAATTAGGAGTTTGATCCAGAAACAATATTAGCTATCAGATTAGTTATCCATGAGAGCATTTTTGTTGTAAATTGTGAGGTGTGTCTGTTAAAATCATGGTTGTTTTTACAAATGACAACAGATGTGAACAAAAGCATGTATTGTCTTTGTGTGATGATGTAAATGAGGTGTGGTTGTATTGTATATTAAGTATGTGTCCATGAAAGGATATTTTATGACTTTTCTTAATTTGATTACATGCTATAGTATGATTTTATTGCATGATTTTTGTATCCCTTTAATTTAGGTAGCCAGGGACTGCAGATGGAAATGAGCTATTTAGCTATAATCTGGTACAGAACATATCTGTCTTTGAGCTTAATGTTTCTGCGCATTGTCCCTTCAAATAAAGACTCAACTAAACTAAACTAGGTATGAAAAACACTACCCTTTTGACAGAGGGAATGCCGTCTTTAAAGTTGAAGTGTAGTAATTTGTGTTTTGGCGACACCTAGTGGTCACAATATGTCACGACGCAGTTAGTTGAATGATGCGGACACGTTTGTTACTAGACACTTTCTAATACGCTTCTGCCTTGGAGACTTTATATGTGTAGGTTATATGCAACTGTAATTATTTGATACTTGTTTATATTGACAAATGTGTTGTTTTACACTGCAACATTGTTCAATTAATTATTACATACAGCACAGGCCAGAAGTTTGGACACACCTTCTCATTCACAACACAACTGATGGTACCAACCCCATTGATAAAGTAAGAAATTCCACTACTCAACCCTTACAAGGCACACCTGTGAAGTGAAAACCATTTTAGGTGACTACCCCTTGAAGCTCATCGAGAGAATGCCAAGAGTGTGCAAAGCAGTAATCAGAGCAAAGGGTGGCTATTTTGAAGAAAATAGAATAGAAAATATGTTTTTAGTTATTTAACCTTTTTTTGTTAAGTACATCCAATCCAATCCATTTTATTTATATAGCACATTTACACAACAAGAATGTTTTCAAAGTGCTGCACAGCCATGTTAAAAACAATATTAAAAACAATATCATGCTACACCAATGACTGAATAAAAACAAAGAATAAATGAATAGAAAACCAATACAAAAACAATATAAGAAATAAATATGATTAAAAACGATTTTAAAGGGTAAAACCAATTAAAACCTCAGAGCGCGCACAGGAGTGTAAATTTGGATGAGGTCCGAGATATACTGAGGTGCCAGTCCATGTAAAGCTTTAAAAACAAACAGCAAGGTTTTAAAATCAATTCAAAAATGACCGGGGAGCCAGTGCAAACTCCGAAGAATTGGGGTTATGTGCTCGCGTTTCCTGGCCCCTGTTAAAAGTCGTGCTGCCGCGTTCTGGACTAACTGCAACCGGGAGAGAGCTTTTTGGCTAATGCCAGCATAAAGTACATTGCAGTAGTCCAGGCCACTTGAAATAAAAGCATGCACGACTTGTTCAAAAAGGTTAAAAGATAAAAATGGTTTTACCTTTACTAAAAGACGAAGATGATAAAAACACGATTGTAAAATGCCATTGACTTGTTTGTCAAATTTAAAATGGCTGTCTATAGTGACGCCAAGGCTGGTGACTTTGGGACGCACATCATTTTGCAATGGTCCCAAGTCAGTGAGGGCCGGACCAAAAACTGAAATTTTCGTTTTTCCCTCATTCATTATTAAAAAATTCTGGGCTAACCAAGCCTTGACATCGCATAGACAGTTGAGAAGGGGTGTCAGGGGGCCGTGGCCTTTTGAAATTGGCATATACATTTGGCAGTCATCTGCATAAAAGTGATAAGACACTCCATGTTTCTTAAAAATCTCTCCAAGAGGGAGAATGTATAAGGAAAACAGGATGGGGCCTAGAATAGATCCCTGGGGGACACCACAGTAAAGTCCCCCAGCCTGACAGAGAAGGACCTCTCTGACAGGTAGGATCTGAACCACTCTAATGCAGTCTCCCTGACACCCACACAGTCTCTCAGGCGCTCTAAAAGAATTGTGTGGTACATAACTCCACTAGGGCTGCAACAACTAATTGATTAAATCGATTATAAAAATAGTTGGCGATTAATTTAGTCATTGATTCGTTGGATCTATGCGCATGCGCAGAGGCTACTTTTTTTTAAATAAACCTTTATTTATAAACGGCAACATTTACAAACAGCTGAGAAACAATAATCTAAATAAGTATGGTGCCAGTATGCTGTTTTTTCCCCAATAAAGTACTGGAAAGGATAGAAATGTAGTTTGTCTCTTTTATCCAATTAGTAATCGATTAATCGAAGTAATAATCGACAGATTAATCGATTATCAAATTAGTTGTTAGTTGCAGCCCTAAACTCCACGTGTTCATTCATAGTTTTGATGCCTTCAGTGACAATCTACAATGTAAATAGTCATGAAAATAAAGAAAACGCATTGAATGAGAAGGTGTGTCCAAACTTTTGGCCTGTACTGTATGTCTAGCTTGTGTGCTATTGTGTGCTTAACTGTTGTGTAGCTGCTAGCTTCTAGTAGCCTATAGACTAGCATGTTTACCTGTTGTAAATGACTTTAGTAAAATACAAGAAAAGATCAATATCGGCTCGGGACACCCCGAGTTGTGCAGTTAGCCGAGGTGTGTATACCTGCCCAAAGGCAAAACGTTGACCCTCCTCTTGATCTCCTGCAGACGCTCCACATCCCGCCTCACTGCCACAGCGTGGCTTCAAACCCCCACGGACGCCGGGAGGAAGGAAAGAAAAGAAGTGAGGCGTCAAGTTGTAGACAAAAGACGACTTGAAGCTGACCTCAGGATCCAGTGGCTCCATCTGATTGGCTGGGCTCTCTGCATGTGGGTGTAACCAGGAAACAGCACGTCCATCTCCCTGAGGTTGGAAAAAAACCATCGTTAAAAGGGACGCGGCGTGCACGGCCGAGAGTGTCCGCGGCCTTACGCGGCGGCGCGCTCCACCATGGTGGAGATGAGCTGCAGAGCGCTGTCCGTCAGGGTGGCGATGGCGTCGCGCAGCCACAGGCGCATGTCGGTCACCACCTGAGGCGGTGTCGCACAAACACACGTGACGGACCCTAACAGGAAGTGACGCGCCCTCCCAATCCTCCCGCCCCCACCTGGTCATTCCTGCTCCTTCCTGTGTGCAGCTTCCCCGCAGCGGCACCTATCAGCTCCTGCAAGCACACACACACACACACACACACACACTATCATAATGGCCACTTCATTAGGGACACAAAGAATGTATTCATCCAACAATATCATTTTCTAGATATATAGACTATATACTATATATCAGGTGTGACCAAAGTGCGGCCTGCAGCTATTTTTTTTTATCAGCCCTCAGTCCATTTTTTTAAAATCACCAAAAAGGCAATTAAAAAGTGGAATAAAAGAGCAAATTGGTGTAATGTAACAAGAAAAATAAATATATAAGAACATATAGACACTAATAACACAAAGCTCCCATGTAGTTTTAGAAAAAAATACTAAGCACGTATAATTGACAGATAGATCTGAAGTTGGTCTAGAGCAGTGTTTTCAACTAGTGTGCCCTGAGATATTGTCTGGCACGCTGTGGGAAATTATACAATTTCACTTGATTGGTCTAAAACAAGGGTCACCAACCTTTTTGAAACCAAGAGCTACTTCTTGGGTACTGATTAATGCAAAGGGCTACCAGTTTGATACACACTTAAATAAATGGCCAGAAATAGCCAATTTGCTCAATTTACCTTTAACTCTATGTTATTATTAATAATTAATGATATTTACACTTAATTGAACGGTGTAAAAGAGGAGAAAACACGAAAAAAAATTAAATTTGGAAACATAGTTTATCTTCAATTTTGACTCTTTAAAATTTAATATTCAAAATTCAACCGAAAAAAAGAAGAGAAAAACTAGCTAATTTGAATCTTTTTGAAAAAATTAAAAAAAGAATTTATGGAACATCATTGGTAATTTTTCCCGATTAAGCTTAATTTTAGAATTTTGATGACATGTTTTAAATAGGTTAAAATCCAATCTACACTTTGTTAGAATATATAACAAATTGGACCAAGCTATATTTCGAACAAAGACAAATCATTATTTCTTCTAGATTTTCCAGAACAAAAATTTTAAAAGAAATTCAAAAGACTTTGAAATAAGATTTAAATTTGATTCTACAGATTTTCTAGATTTGCCAGAATAATTTTTTTTGAATTTTAACCATGATAAGTTTGAAGAAATATTTCACAAATATTCTTCGTCGAAAAAACAGAAGCTAAAATGAAGAATTAAATTAAAATGTATTTATTATTCTTTACATTAAAACAAATTAATTTACTTGAACATTGATTTAAATTGTCGGGAAAGAAGAGGAAGGAATTTAAAAGGTAAAAAGGTATATGTGTTTAAAAATCCTAAAATCATTTTTAAGGTTGTATTTTGTCTCTAAAATTGTCTTTCTGAAAGTTATAAGAAGCAAAGTAAAAAAATTAATGAATTTATTTAAACAAGTGAAGACCAAGTCTTTAAAATATTTTCTTGGATTTTCAAATTCTATTTGAGTTTTGTCTCTCTTAGAATTAAAAATGTCGAGCAAAGCGAGACCAGCTTGCTAGTAAATAAATAACATTTAAAAAACAGAGGCGGCTCACTGGTAAGTGCTGCTATTTGAGCTATTTTTAGAACAGGCCAGCGGGCTACTCATCTGGTCCTTACGGGCCCGTGGGCACCGCGTTGGTGACCCCTGGTCTAAAACAAGGCCTGGGCAATTATTTTGCCTCTAGTGGCCAAATTTAGAGAAACAAATGTGTCTGGGGGCCAGTATATCTATTTTTAGGAACCTTAATACAAAACCTCACAATAATGTCTGATTGAATGCTAAAAAAGTTATGACAGACCACGTGAAAACAACGGAATGGAATTTAAATTTGTTT
Organism: Entelurus aequoreus; assembly: GCF_033978785.1. Classification (NCBI taxonomy): domain Eukaryota; kingdom Metazoa; phylum Chordata; class Actinopteri; order Syngnathiformes; family Syngnathidae; genus Entelurus; species Entelurus aequoreus. Next base: position 85,420,312 of record NC_084735.1, read on the forward strand.
TACTGAATGTACATGAAAATAAAGAAAGTGGGATTTACAATATTAAAGATAAAACACTGAATATTGACAACAGAAATTATCTCATCCTGCGAGAAGCCTCCATTTTACTAATGTTTTCCAATGTTGCAAAAATGAAAATACAACATCAGCCTTTGATAGTAAGCTAATATAGACACTTATATCATGTGTTGTCTTCATTATAACACTTATATAAGGCTTTTAATTTTTTGCGGCTCCAGACAGATTTTTTTGTTGTATTTTTGGTCCAATATGGCTCTTTCAACATTTTGGGTTGCCTACCCCTGGTATAGGCAAATTGATGTACGATAAATGTATGGATGCAAAGAATATAGATAGAGACGTATAAAAAGATAAATCACCTTGAGTCTGCGCTCATTAGCAGTGTGTATGTCTTCGTCGTCGGCTTTGATCACAAACACACCTTTGGTCCACTCCTCCGAGATCTGCAGGCGCACACGTGGACCACATTCAGCCATGTCAGAACCAACGGGACCATCCGAATGTGTAAAAGTGTTAGTCTGGTCATTTTGCGTATGTGAAGGTGGACTCTTGTTTGTCGTCTGCATCTTGTGTCACTAGCTCAGGGGTGCCCATTACGTCGATCGCGAGCTACCGGTCGATAGCGGAGGGTGCGTCGGTTGATCGCCAACCAGGCATTAAAAAAACAGACCTAAAAATTAGCGATCAATCTTCACCAAGACGTCACTTGATTGACATTCACGGCACCCGAGGGTCTTGTGAGATGACACTGGCTGCTGCGAGCTCATTATTAGGAAAAAATGACCGACAGGAAGGCGAGAAACACTTTTTATTTCAACCGACTCTCGCGCCGTACCTGCCGTCGAAACTCTAAAGACCGACTGCACAGTTGCTGTCTTCACAATAAAAGCGCTGCTTCATCCTGCCTGCGCTAACAAAATAAGAGTCTCAGAAAGCTGGCGTGCACAAGCTAGCAAGCTACGGAGTTTGCCGCCAATGTATTTCTTGTAAAGTGTATAAAAATGGAGTATGGAAGTTGGACAAATAAGATGGCAAAAACCAACCACTTTCATGTGGTATAAGACAGAAAGGAGGACTTTTTTTTTCTCCTCCATTTGAAAATGCGGACATTATCAGCACTGCTGTCTGATTCCAATCAATGCAGGTCATCACAATCAGGTAATACACCAACTTATATACTATTGTCTTCATGAAAGAAAGGAATCTACATGTCTGTGTGTGGTGTTCGGGTGGTGTTTCATTGGACCTGGGGCTAATAGAAGTGTGGAAATTGATGTTCTGGGTACCTACCACACGCACGCACGCACACACACACACACACACACACACACACACACACACACACACACACACACACACACACACACACACACACACACACACACACACACAAGGCCTAGACAGGAGGAGGACAGAGACACAGAACATCAGAGGGTCAAATGTGCGGGGTTGAGGTGGGTGGGTGGGATTGGGGGGGGTTTGGTGGTAGCGGGGGGTGCATATTGTAGCGTCCCGGAAGAGTTAGCGCTGCAAGGGGTTCTGGTATTTGTTCTGTTGTGTTTATGTTGTGTTACGGTGCGGATGTTCTCCCGAAATGTGTTTGTCATTCTTGTTTGGCGTGGGTTCACAGTGTGGCGCATATTTGTAACAGTGTTAAAGTTGTTTATACGGCCACCCTCAGTGTGACCTGTATGGCTGTTGATTAAGTATGCCTTGCGTTCACTTATGTGTGTGAAAGAGCCGCATATATTATGTGACTGGGCCGGCACGCTGTTTGTAAGGAGGATAAGCGGACGTGACGACAGGTTGTAGAGGACGCTAATGGCCGTGCCTTTAAGGCACGCCCCCAATAATGTTGTCCGGGTGGAAGTCCGGAGAATGGTTGCCCCGGGAGATTTTCGGGAGGGGCACTGAAATTCGGGAGTCTCCCGGGAAAATCGGGAGGTTGAAACCGATACCGATCATTTCCGATATTACATTTTAAAGCATTTATCGGCCGATATTATCGGACATCTCTACTCACAATCAAACACTTTTATGTTAAAATACTGAACAGATGTTTATTGGGATATGGTAAACATCTGTTCAGTATTTTAACATAAAAGCGTTTGATTGTGAGGCATTAAAAGCCACAAAATGCAACGGGTCCATCAGACCCACAAACGCTGGCTGAGTAACAACAATATGAATATTACACAAGGGTTAAACATGCTCGTATTATCATTAAACACCTTTAACTTGTTAACAAAAACGTCTCTTTCATAAATATAATAAATATAAATCCACTCGTGCCAGATAAACACAGCAAAAATAAGTGCAAGAAAAATACAAGTCACTATAACGCTGAATTAATTAAGATTAATTAAGATTAAAGTACCAATGATTGTCACACACACACTAGATGTGGTGAAATTTGTCCTCTGCATTTGACCCATCCCCTTGGGGAGCAGTGGGCAGCAGCGGCGCCGCGCCCGGGAATCATTTTGGTGATTTAACCCCCAACTCCAACCCTTGATGCTGAGTGCCAAGCAGGGAGGAAACGGGTCCCATTTTTATAGTCTTTGGTATGACTCGGCTGGGATTTGAACTCCAACCTACCGATCTCAGGGCGGACACTCTAACCACTATTAGTGTTTCTTTGCAATGAGATGCAGATGGAAATCAGTCTTTGGCTACAATCTGTCGCTTTTCTGTCTGATATGTTCATTATTTCCTTATTTTGCAACATCTTTCTTGTTATTTTGCAACGTTTTCTTTATGTAGCAATATTTTGCTTGTTATTTTGCAATGTTTTCTTTATTTTAGGATTTTTTTTGTTGTAATTTTGCATTGTTTTCTTTGTCATTTTGCAACCTTTTCTTTATTTAGTAAAATTTTATTTGACATTTTGCAACCTTTTCTTTATTTTGCAACCTTTTTTTTTGTTTGTTTTGCAACATTTTCTTTGTCATTTTGCAAGGTATCGCATGTCATTTTGCAACGTTTTCTTTGTCATTTTGCAACATTTTCCTTGTTATTTCGCAACGTTTTCCTTGTTATTTTGCAACGTTTTCTTCATTTTGCAACATTTTTCTTATTTTGCAAGGTTTTCTTTATTTTGCAACGGTTTCTTTATTTTACATTTTCTTTGTTATTTTGCATTGTGGCCCTGTGATGAGGTCGCGACTTGTCCAGGGTGTACCCCGCCTTCCGCCCAAATGCAGCTGAGATAGGCTCCAGCATCCCCCGCGACCCCAAAAGGGACAAGCGGTAGCAAATGGATGGATGGATGGATAAATTATATACATAAATGAGGTAGATCCCCTTGACTTGGTCAATTAAAAAGTAGCTCGCCTGCAGAAAAAGTGTGGGCACCCCTGCACTCGCTAAACAGCAACGGGGCCTGTCGCCTCTGACCTGAACGTGCGGGTGAAGCGTCTCGCAGCGGTCATGTGACCATGTCCCTGCTGTTCAGCTCACTTTGCGTCAGCGGAATGGGAAGGAATGCAGCCCTGCCGCCACTATTGACTTCCTATGGACCACAGGGGGTCGGGTCTACAGTGTGTGTGTTTGTCCACCTGGTCCAGTCCCTGTAGAATCTGCGTCTTTTCGTCTGCGGTGACCAGCTTGGCCTTTTCCAGAGCCTTCACGTAGGCTTGGCTGCCTCTCACGTCGGCGTCCCACATCCTCTGGTCGTAAGCGATGGACGCGTTGAAGCGCTCCATCACGGGGTCGGTGTCGCCCACAAAACGACCCCCCCACAGCTTGGACCCCTGACCGGCACACATGAAACACATGTATGTGTGAACATAATAAAACATGATCTAGAAGTGGGGAATTTAAATACCATTCCATTTGGTGTTGTCACTTCATTAGGCACACCTGGTCTCATTTAAACAGCAACACCAAAATAATAATGAATTTGATGTTTTACCTCAGCAGTGTCCATCTTGAATGAAGACAGGAGTTTCTTGTTGTTGAATGCAGAAGCTGGTAAATAAATGACAGTCAAGTTTGAACACTTTAAACCAAGTCGAATCAGAGAATTATTTCTCTTTTCTCGTGTTAGCGTTCAACGGGAGTAAAACGCGTCGATTAAACGCCTTTAAAATATTTATCTAGAACTTTGACGTAGTTTGTGTTGTCAACACAGCCGTACACAGCTAGCTAGCGGTACAAAACAAATGTTCTTAAAACGTCCACACTCCACAGACACAGTGTTGACATAAATGAGTAAAACAGATTAATATAAATTAAAACAAGCAAATTGATAAATAGATTTAAATGTAAGTCACCTGGTTTTAGACGTGCTCAACACTGGCTCGGTGGGCCGAAATGCATTCTGGGATTTGGTCACCGAAAATATATTTTTGTTATTCGATAAACAAAAAAAAGTTTGAATCAACATATTTTATTTGAAGCTGTTTTGAAGATGTTGTGCGGAATTGTGATGTTTTTTTTGTTTAAAAAAAAAAAAAAAGTTACATGGTTGCTAGTTACGAACGTCACTAACCACGGAAGCGAATGTGTCTAAGGTCTTGTTTCACACGGAGTGTTTTTCGTAGGGGACCACAGCTTTGAAGACTTCGCAGCATGGAAGTGTAAGAATATATCTACTTTTTTAATGTTTACCTCGCTGTTTTAACATTAGTAAGTACATGTGTTGTATTTCATCCACGTATAGAAGGTACTAGAGTAGAAATAGCCGTTTGTATAACATTTCCTCACAGTTTCCGCATATCGGTCGATTAAAGCGTGTATTATCGCGAAATTAATCTAAATAAGACACGGCGTGCTTCTTCTATAATGTAAGCGTTGTTCTGTCAAAAACAGAATATATATAAAAAATTGATTAAAAAAACAAATCAGATTAATCACATTTTAGAATTTAGATTAATCACAGGTGATTACTCACTTGCATGATTAAAATTTGAATAAAATTAATTGCATCATTTTTCTAAGTGCGTAGATGATAAATATTCATTCTGTAATTAATCATGAGTTAACTCGTTAATTTTGACAGCCTTACTAAAATAGAATATAAAGGTTTAGTGATAAAGTACATTTGGACAAATAATGTACAATATTAAACTACAAATGTTTTTTTTTTCCTTAAGGAAAAATGCAAATGCTGCCATGCTCAGTAACTACGAGGTAAGACAAAATGTCGTATGTTGTATTTGCATCATTTCTGTCTTTTTCATTTTGAAATACAAAACCCAAAAGCAGTGAAGTTGGCACGTTGTGTAATCCTAAATTACAACAGAATACAATGATTGGCAAATCCTTTTCAACTTATATTCAATTGAATGGACTGCAAAGACAAGATATTTAATGTTCCAACTGAGAAACTTAGAATTTAATGGCAGCCACAAATTTGCAAAAAAGTTGGCACATTTTTACCACTGTGTTACATGGCCTTTCCTTTTAACAACACTCAGTTAACGTTTGGGAACCGAGGAGACACATTTTTGAAGCTTTTCAGGTGGAATTCTTTCCCATTCTTGCTTGATGTACAGCTTAAGTTGTTCAACAGTCCGGGGGTCTCCGGTGTGGTATTTTAGGCTTCATATTGCGCCACACATTTTCAATGAGAGACAGGTCTGGACTACAGGCAGGCCAGTCTAGTACCCGCACTCTTTTACTATGAAGCCACGCTGTTGTAACACGTGGCTGGGCATTGTCTTGCTGAAATAAGCAGGGGCGTCCATGACAACGTTGCTTGGATGGCAACATAAGTTGCTCAAAAACCTGTATGTACTGTTCAGTGCCTTCACAGATGTGTAAGTTACACATGCCTTGGGCACTAATACACCCCCATACCATCACAGATGCTGCCTTTTCAACTTTGCGCCTATAACAATCCGGATTGTTCTTTTCCTCTTTGTTCCGGAGGACACGATGTCCACACTTTCCAAAAACAATTTGAAATGTGGACTCGCTAGACCACAGAACACTTTTACACTTTGTATCAGTCCATCTTAGATGAGCACGGGCCAAGCAAAGCCAACAGCGTTTCTGGGTGTTGTTGATAAATGGCTTTCGCTTTGCATAGTAGAGTTTTAACTTGCACTTACAGATGTAGTGACAAACTGTAGTTACTGACAGTGGTTTTCTGAAGTGTTCCATGTGGTGATATCCTTTACACACTGTTGTCGGTTTTTGATGCTGTACTGCCTAAAGGAATCCAAGATCATGGGCATTCAATGTTACGTGCAGTGATTTCTACAGATTCTCTGAAGGTTTTGATGGTATTACATACCGTAGATCAGTCCTGGGCAAATTAAGGCCCGTGGGCCACATGCGGCCCGTTAAGCTTCTCAATCTGGCCCGCCGGACATTCCCAAATAATTTTTTTAGAACTTTAAGATGGAAAGTGTAGCTGCCATTATGATGTGCAGTGATGTTTTCAAATGACCGTAAGTCTTCAACTATACAAAGTATTTCAATGGTTGGAATCTGCGCTTTTGCATGATATACTAGTTACTATGGTAATCTAATTAGTTACTATGGTAATCTAAGTAACAGCAGCTCAGACGAGGCACCAAGCAGTGTGGGTGGGGTGCGTTTCCACAGTGTCAGCCTGAAATGCGGGTGTCAGGGACAGTCGCGGAAGGAGATTTTTACAACAAAGTTCTGAAGCTTTGTGTTATATCAGATAGTAGGTGGGTTTGTTTACCCTTCGTGTTCATATTTCGCTGTTTGTTGCATTTTTGTTGTTTCGCTTGATTGTAAAAAATGTTGATCGAGAGGGGGTGTGACGTTCATACTGTATGTCAGTGTTTTTCAACCTTTTTTGAGCCAAGGCACATATTTTGCATTGAAAAAATGCGGAGGCACACCACCAGCAGAAATTATTAAAAAATGAAACTCAGTTGACAGTAAAAAGTCGTTGTCGCAATTGTTGGATATGACTTTAAAGCATAACCAAGCATGCATCACTATAGCTCTTGTCTCAAAGTAGGTGTACTGTCACCACCTGTCACATCACGTCCTGACTTATTTTGACTTTTTTGCTGTTTTCCTGTGTGTAGTGTTTTAGTTCTTATCTTGCGCTACTATTTTGGTGGCTTTTTCTCTTTTTTTGGTATTTTCCTGTAGCAGTTTCATGTCTTCCTTTGAGCGATATTTCCCGCATCTACTTTGTTTTAGCAATCAAGAATATTTCAGTTGTGGGGACATTGTTGATTGTCGTGTCATGTTCGGATGTACACTGTGGACGCCGTCTTTGCTCCACTGTAAGTCTTTGCTGTCGTCCAGCATTCTGTTTTTGTTTACTTTGTAGCCAGTTCAGTTTTAGTTTTGTTCTGCATAGCCTTCCCTAACTTTCATTGCCTTTTCTTAAGGGCACTCACCTTTTGTTTATTTGTGGTTTAAGCATCAGAAACCTTTTTACCTGTACGCTGCCTCCTGCTTTTTCCGACATTTACAAAGGAATTAGCTACCGGCTGCCACCTACTGATATGGAAGAGTATTACATGGTTACTCTGCCGAGCTCTAGACAGCACCGACCACTCAACAACAACACGTCATTTGCAGACTATAATTACTGGTTTGCAAAAAATATTTTAAATAGGTGAAATTATATACCGTAATTTCCGGACTATAAGCCGCTACTTTTCCCCCTCGTTCTGGTCCCTGCGGCTTATACAAGGGTGCGGCTTATATACGGCCTGTTCTTCTCCGACACCGACGAAGAGGATTTCGGTGGTTTTAGTACGCAGGAGGAAGACGATGACACAATGATTAAAGACTGACTTTTCATAGGCTGGTTATTTTGATAACGTACAGGCGAGCACTTTGTATTACTTTGCAGCGTTGTATTATTTGTACTCTGCACGAATGCTGTTCGCCATGTCAAAGATGTGAAAGTTTTATTGAATGATTGAAAGGTTTATTGTTAATAAATGGGACGCTTTGCGTTCCCAAACAGTCATCTCTGTCCCGACAATCCCCTCCGTGGTAGCAGGAACCCCTATCTCAGGGGTCACCAACCTTTTTGAAAGCAAGAGCTACTTCTTGGGTGCTGATTAATGCGAAGGGCTACCAGTTTGATACACACTTAAATAAATTGCCAGAAATAGCCAATTTGTTCAATTTATTTTTAACTCTATGTTATTATTAATAATTAATGATATTTACACTTAATTGAACGGTTTAAAAAGAGGAGAAAACACGAAAAAAATGACAATTAAATTTTGAAACATAGTTTATCTTCAATTTCGACTCTTTAAAATTCAAAATTCAACCGAGAAAAAGAAGAGAAAATATAGCTAATTCGAATCTTTTTGAAAAAATTTAAAAAATAATTTATGGAACATCATTAGTAATTTTTCCTGATTAAGATTAATTTTAGAATTTTGATGACATGTTTTAAATAGGTTAAAATCCAGTCTACACTTTGTTAGAATATATAACAAATTAGACCAAGCTATATTTCTAACAAAGACAAATCATTATTTCTTCTAGATTTTCCAGAACAAAAATTTTAAAAGAAATTCAAAAGACTTTGAAATAAGATTTAAATTTGATTCTACAGATTTTCTAGATTTGCCAGAATATTTTTTTTGAATTTTAATCATAATAAGTTTGAAGAAATATTTCACAAATACTCTTCGTCGAAAAAACTGAAGCTAAAATGAATAATTAAAGGCCTACTGAAACCCACTACTACCGACCACGCAGTCTGATAGTTTATATATCAATGATGAAATCTTAACATTATAACACATGCCAATACGGCCGGGTTAACTTATAAAGTGACATTTTAAATTTGCCGCTAAACTTCCGGTTCGAAACGCCTCTGAGGATGACGTATGCGTGTGACGTAGCCCGGCGAACACGGGTATGCCTTCCACATTGAAGCCGATACGAAAAAGCTCTGTTTTCATTTCATAATTCCACAGTATTCTGGACATCTGTGTTCGTGAATCTGTTTCAATCATGTTCATTGCATTATGGAGAAGGAAGCCAAGCAAGCAAAGAAGAAAGTTGTCGGTGCGAAATGGACGTATTTTTCGAACGTAGTCAGCCACAACAGTACACAGCCGGCGCTTCTTTGTTTACATTCCCGAAAGATGCAGTCAAGATAGAAGAACTCGGATAACAGAGACTCTAACCAGGAGGACTTTTGATTTGGATACACAGACGCCTGTAGAGAACTGGGACAACACAGACTCTTACCAGGATTACTTTGATTTGGATGACAAAGACGCAGACGTGCTACTGTGAGTATGCAGCTTTGGCTTTTTTTTGCGTATGTACGTAACTTTTTAAAAATATATAAGCTTTATGAACCTTGGGTTAGGTGAACAGTCGTTTGGGCTGAGTGATTGTGTGTGTTGATCATGTGTTTGAATTGTATTGGCGTGTTCTATGGAGCTAGGAGCTAGCAGAGGAGCTAGGAGCTAGCATAACACGTACCGTACCGTACGTGCGCGTCACGTACGTAACTTTTTAAAAATATATAAGCTTTATGAACCTTGGGTTAGGTGAACGGTCTTTTGGGCTGAGTGATTGTGTGTGTTGATCAGGTGTTTGAATTGTATTGGCGTGTTCTATGGAGCTAGGAGCTAGCAGAGGAGCTAGGAGCTAGCATAAAAAACACGCAGGTGTTATTATGCAGGATTAATTTGTGGCATATTAAATATAAGCCTGGTTGTGTTGTGGCTAATAGAGTATATATATGTCTTGTGTTTATTTACTGTTGTAGTCATTCCCAGCTGAATATCAGGTACCGTGAGTATGCAGCCTTGGCTGCTAAACATTCGATAACTTGACCGTATGTGCGCGTCACGTACGTAACTTTTTAAAAATATATAAGCTTTATGAACCTTGGGTTAGGTAAACGGTCTTTTGGGCTGAGTGATTGTGTGTGTTGATCAGGTGTTTGAATTGTATTGGCGTGTTCTATGGAGCTAGGAGCTAGCAGAGGAGCTAGGAGCTAGCATAACAAACACGCAGGTGTTTTTATGCAGGATTAATTTGTGGCATATTAAATATAAGCCTGGTTGTGTTGTGGCTAATAGAGTATATATATGTCTTGTGTTTATTTACTGTTGTAGTCATTCCCAGCTGAATATCAGGTCACCCCCGGCTCTCACAGCATCTTCCCTATCTGAATAGCTTCAACTCCCCACTAGTCCTTCACTTGCACTTTACTCATCCACAAATCTTTCATCCTCGCTCAAATTAATGGGGAAATTGTCGCTTTCTCGGTCCGAATCTCTCTCACTTCATGCGGCCATCATTGTAAACAATAGGGAACTTTGCGTATATGTTCAACTGACTACGTCACGCTACTTCCGGTAGGTGCAAGCCTTTTTTTTATCAGATACCAAAAGTTGCAATCTTTATCGTCGTTGTTCTATACTAAATCCTTTCAGCAAAAATATGGCAATATCGCGAAATGATCAAGTATGACACATAGAATAGATCTGCTATCCCCGTTTAAATAAAAAAAATTCATTTCAGTAGGCCTTTAAATTAAAATGTATTTATTATTCTTTACAATAAAAAAAAAAATACTTGAACCTTGATTTAAATTGTCAGGAAAGAAGAGGAAGGAATTTAAAAGGTAAAAAGGTATATGTGTTTAAAAATCCTAAAATCATTTTTAAGGTTGTATTTTTTCTCTAAAATTGTCTGTCTGAAAGTTATAAGAAGCAAAGTAAAAAAATGAATTCATTTATTTAAACAAAAGAAGACCAAGTCTTTAAAATATTTTCTTGGATTTTCAAATTCTATTTGAGTTTTGTCTCTCTTAGAAAAATGTCGGAAAAGCGAGACCAGCTTGCTAGTAAATAAATACAATTTAAAAAATAGAGGCGGCTCACTGGTAAGTGCTGCTATTTGAGCTATTTTTAGAACAGGCCAGGGGGCTACTCATCTGGTCCTTACGGGCTACCTGGTGCCCGCGGGCACCACGTTGGTGACCCCTGCCCTATATACTACGGTAATTACACATCAAAACCCTGCGGCTTATAGTCGGGTGCGGCTTATATATGGAGCAATCTGTATTTTCCCCTAAATTTAGCTGGTGCGGCTTATAGTCAGGTGCGGCTTATAGTCCGGAAATTACGGTATTCTCCCACGGCACACCAGACTGTATCTCATGGCACATTAGTGTGCCGCGGCACAGTGGTTGAAAAACACTGCTGTATGTTATGATAAATAATAGGTTATACTTAGGGATGATGTTTGATAAGGAATTATGGAGTTCGAGCCTATTATCGAATCCTCTTGTCGAACCGATTCCTTATCGATTCTCTTATGGAGTCCAGATAGGTTGTTGTATATGGAAAAAAACACACATTTGGTTTAACAAAAGCTCACTTTTATTATATAATAAAAAAATAAAATCTAATAAATAAATAAATATTGACTGTTACCCACCTAAAAAAATAAAATAAAATAAATAAATATTGACTGTTGTTACCCAAAGTATATTAAGTGGGATTTTTCAGAGAAACAAATATATACAGTAACACAAAAACAAGCTGTCTCTGTGATCACTATAGGTGTATAAATAATAATAGTGTTAAATAAAATCAGTCCCTCGGGCACAAAACTGGAAATAATACAGCTCTCCAAAAAGTGCACTTCTGCTGCTATTTGACATAACTGTTTGTTATGATGCTTTGACATTTTTGCACTTTATTTCTTTATTGAAAGAACATTCTATGAAGAGAAAAGTTCTTTGCAAATGTGGTTACAATGCTAAAAAATGAAAAGTTAAAGCTAAAAAAAGAAATACACTTTATTGAGTTAACATTATTTCTTTATAGGGGGAAAAATGTTATGAGCGAGAGAATATAACAACTACACTACCCAGCATGCAACGGGAGTGGCGAGCATGCGCGGTAGCCCCGAAAAGTGTTGCATGTTGCCACGCTGTGAAAGTAAACGTCAAGAACTCAGCCAACACGCCTCGTCTGCATTATTTATAATTAGACAGACAACACATCTACAGTGTGATTTTGTAACGTTTACAAAGAAAGAAAAACAAAAGTTAAAAAAGGGAGATATGTTGTATATATATGTATGTGCTGCGGTTGTTTTAAGAACGTTGCGACAGCTGCCGTAAAGGAGGTGCGTTGCTAGCCTGGTTGCTATGTTTCCGACTGGTCGTAAAAATGTTGGTCATGTGTTTTACCCTGCTCAAATCTCTCAGTAAAGTTATTCGATGGATTATAGCTTTTGTTTTGAACTTTATTACACCTTGGAGCGCTTTTTCCCGTCCATTGTTTTCCTGCTTTCACTATCTGCGCCTAATGACTGAGCTACGTGACGTCAATTCTTGTGATGTCCCACGGAGCATTTCTGGTCGGGACGGGATTCGAATAAAGAATCAACTCTTTTCCTTTACTATAGTGGTCTCGATAACGGGTACCGGTTCTCAAAAAGGGATTCGAGTCCGAGGACTCGGTTCTTTTCTTATCAAACAACCGGGTAAACCGGTTTCGAGTATCATCCCTACTTGTGCCAGCTTTTTTGGAACATGTTGCAGGCATCGAATTCCAAATGAGCTAATATTTGCAAAAAATAACAATGTTTTCCAGTTCGAACGTTAAGTATCTTGTCTTTGCAGTTTATTCAATTGAATATAAGTTGAAAAGGATTTGCAAATCATTGTATTCTGTTTTTATTTATCATTTACAAAACGTGCCAACTTCACCGGTTTTGGGGTTTGTACTTTGAGTGGTGTGATATTAAATGAATAAACTACGTCGTGCTTCAATAAAATGTGTGCCAGGTGTTCAAGCTGCTGACCGACCTGAAGGAACAGAGGAAGGACGGCAACAGGAGCAAACACAGCGCGGGGCATCAGAATCTCAACACCATCATGTATGAGGCGAGTGCGCGACGTCATCCTCTCTCGGCAGGAAGGCGCACTTGTCTCACACTTGTCCGCGCTCCGCAGACGCTGAAGTACTTGTCCCAGATGCCGTGCAGCCGACAGAGTCCGGACATGGTCAAGGAGTTCCTGTCCTCCATGAAGCACCAGAAGCTGACAAAGTCAGTCGAAAAGCTTCTTCCTGAATTTAAAAACATGAGTTGTACACAAATGTCATGTGTGTGTTTATCGCCAGGGCCGAGAAACTGCAGCTCATGAACCACAGACCACAGACCGCAGTGGAGATGCAGCTCGTGAGTAAATGTATCTCTTCAGCTACGTTCGAGCTCCATGTTCCGTCGGCAATATGGCGGAACACTCTCGCCGTTTGCTCGCTCAGATGGTGGAGGAGAGCGAGGAGCGTCTGTCGGAGGAGCAGATCGAGGCGCTCATCCAGACCATTTCGGAACTGTTACCTGGCGATCCCGAGCAGGAAGAGGCCGCGCCGGCTGACGCAGAGATGGCTTAAAAGACCGCCGGAGGAGAACTTTTAACGTCCCTTGCGGGAAGTCGCTGTCGTGCGGACGCTCAGCGGTCTGTTTAAAGGAAGTATGAACATGACGTGTTTCCCATAAACTGCCGAGATACCTGTGGCGGTGGGGGCGTGGTCACCATGACATCATCGAGCAATTTGCATAATTTACTACAATGATATGATTTTCTCTAAAAAGGCTCGTGTCAACCAGTGTAAAAAGTCATCGATCCGATCAATATTATTATGTACGGTATTACTTTAGAGCACGAGCTTGTTCTTGCGAGGAACCTCGTGGCATTTTCTTATTACTATTTACTACATAGTGTAGTTGGATCGCAGGAATAATGTTTTATTTTGTAATTTGGTTCCGTTAAGTAAATGTTATGTGCTTGTTTTTGCGCTAACATCTAAATACGCCGGGATTACATATGATACAGAGAACTGTAATGTGGAACGTCCCCGTGTTTGGACAGTTTGGAGTTCAAACAAAGATGTGCGCTTCTCAAAGTGCCACAAAGCTTAGCGCGATGTCGTAAAGGGTCTCGCATGATGTCACTGGTAGATACCATTATTGATCCGATACGATATCAACAGGTATCATACGTACTTTAACTGTAGTGTGGAATGTTAGCGAAGGTTTGATCAGGTGAAATTAGTCAAATAGAGAACAATGGCAACCTATTCATTATCAACTGTCTGGAATGGACTTATGCTGTCTTTAAGTTGAATAGGAGTGGTAATTGTTTTGTTTTTTTTGGCGAGTGGGCGAAATAATTTATGAAGTTAATATCATGACAGAGGACGTCGAATGATGCGGACACGTTTGTTACTGAATACTTTCTAATACGCTTCTGCCTTGGAGACTTTGCATGTGTAAGTAGTATTTTATACTTGTTTATATTAACAAATGTGCTGTTTTACACTGCAATAATTATCATTTTGTATGTCTAGCTTGTGTGCTATTGCGTGCTTAGCTGTTGTGTTGCTGCTAGCTATTAGTAGCCGACCATGTTTACTTACTAATTAATAATAACAGTTTTGTTTTAAACCTCCATCCATCCATCCATTTTACAATATAATTACAACACTTTATGTACATATTTATATACAGATTTGAACAATAAGTTATTCACTGAAATATATTGATTAATTGTGGTTCTTACAAAAATATATCTTATAAAAATATAAAAGCTAAAATGTCTCTCAAAGCTCTGCCCCTTTAATTAGTGCATACTAAATAATTGAACTTTAGCCTACTACTACAACCATATTATTTACCAGCAACATAAAGTGAAACAGAGGCAGAGGTGTCCTGCCACAGTCAGTAACAAATAAACAGAAAACAGTAGTGGTGGTAGATACACAGAGCTTCATCAAACATCTGATCCACTGAACAAAGAGCTCTTAAAATCTTGATCCTACACTTCTCTTTTGTAAAGTAAATCTGAACAGCCGATACGGGCATCTACATCAACTATATGATTTGCCTGAGAAGCTTGACAGGACAAAAAATAAAAATAAAAAATCTATTTGTGGCGGCCTTAATTCTTTCGTGGCGGGCCGCCACAAATAAATGAATGTGTGGGAAACACTGTAACGTTTGAGCTGAGCCGTGCAAATGTGAAACGTTTTAATTGTGTTCCTTTACGCATTACAAAGATAAGCGACGCTTCAAATATGTCCAAAACGTGACCGTTTTTTGCAGTGTATACAACTTATTAGTACACGGGTTGAGTTTACAAAAGTAAACGCATCAAAATGGTCCCTTGCATCCTATAATTTCTACTTCGCTTTCTTTTCATGGAGGAATAGAACATGAACTAGGGCTGTGAATATTTGGGCACCACACGATTCGATTCTTGGGGGTAACGATTCGATTCTCGATTCAAAACCATTCTTGATTCAAAATCAATACTTTTTTTAATAACATTGGGTGCCAGTTCTATGATTAACTACATTCTTCAACAAAAAAAAGGATAAACAGCTGTAATAATTTTCTATATTACTTAAATGAAAACTGGTTTTGTTAAAAACAAATATATATATATATATATATATATATATATATATATATATATATATATATATATATATATATATATATATATATACACACACCGTATTTGTCGGACTATAAGTCGCAGTTTTTTTCATAGTTTGGCCGGGGGTGCGACTTATACTCAGGAGCGACTTATGTGTGAAATGATTAACACATTACCGTAAAATATCAAATAATATTATTGATCTCATTCACGTAAGAGACTAGACGTATAAGATTTCATGGGATTTAGCGATTAGGAGTGACCGATTGTTTGGTAAACGTATAGCATGTTCTATATGTTATAGTTATTTGAATGACTCTTACCATAATATGTTACGTTAACATACCAGTTGGTTATTTATGCCTCATATAACGTACACTTATTCAGCCTGTTGTTCACTATTCTTTATTTATTTTAAATTGCCTTTCAAATGTCTATTCTTGGTGTTGGCTTTTATCAAATACATTTCCCCCCAAAATGCGACTTATACACCAGTTTTTTTCCTTCTTTATTATGCATTTTCGGCCAGGGCGACTTATACTCCGAAAAATACGGTTCAATCAATCAATCAATCAATCAATCAATGTTTATTTATATAGCCCTAAATCACAAGTGTCTCAAAGGGCTGCACAAGCCACAACGACATCCTCGGTACAGAGCCCACATACGGGCAAGGAAAAACTCACCCCAGTGGGACGTCGGTGAATGACTATGAGAAACCTTGGAGAGGACCGCATATGTGGGTAACCCCCCCCCCCCCCCCACCCCCTTCCAGGGGAGACCGAAAGCAATGGATGTCGAGTGGGTCTGACATAATATTGTGAAAGTCCAGTCCACAGTGGATCCAACACATCAGCGAGAGTCCAGTCCACAGCGGGGCCAACAGGAAACCATCCCGAGCGGAGACGGGTCAGCAGCGCAGAGATGTCCCCAACCGATGCACAGGCTAATGGTCCACCCGGGGTCCCGACTCTGGACAGCCAGCACTTCATCCATGGAAGAGAACAAGAGAAGTATCATAAACTTGTCTTTTCTAAACTAAATCTGTGCAGCAGATATGATCGTCTACATCAGGGGTGTCAAACTTGTTTTCGTCGAGGGCCACATCGCAGTCATGGCTGCTTGTAACAGCGAATGTAAGAATATAAAAGTATAATCGCCTCATTATATTATTGCCTATGCATTTGGTTAATTGAATTGTGTACGTACAAATTGATGGATCACTTGCTTTGAAATCTATTTTTTGTTATTTTTACGAACTATCATACGGTTTATAATAATTAGGGGTGCTAAAAATTGTTTTTTATCACATCCGAATCCCGATTTTTTTTTTAGTAATTTAATTTTTATTTTTTTTTGACGAATTATTTAAAAAAAAACAAAAAACTTTCAGGCCTTTTCTATGCTTACTTGGTGCATGTATGTATCATACGTCATCGACCAAAAGGAGGTTTTGTAACCTGAAAGCTGTTTTGTTAAGGTGTTGTTATACCAAATAATACATTGCAAAAATCAGTTTGAATTGAGAATCGTGTTGAATAGAGCAGTGGTCCCCAACCTTTTTGTAGCTGCGGACCGGTCAACGCTTGAAAATTTGTCCCACGGACCGGTGTGTGGGGGGGCGGGGGGGTGTATTTAAAAAAACAACAATTTTTTTTTTTTTTTTTACATAAATAAATACAATCATGTGTGCTTACGGACTGTATCCCTGCAGGCTGTATTGATCTATATTGATATAGAATGTATATATTGTGTTTTTTATGTTGATTTCATTAAAAAAAAAAAATTTTTTTTTTTTTTTTTAAATTCTTGTGCGGCCCGGTACCAATCGGTCCGGTGGTTGGGGACCACTGGAATAGAGTTATCGATTATGGATCAAATCCTCACCCCAAGAATCGGAATCGAATGACGAGGTGCCCAAAGATTCACACCAATAACAATTGAATATTTGTATACATATCAGAGTTTAAAACATATGACATTCTTATGTATTACATACATTTTTTTCTGTCATATTGGAAACAATGAAAACATTTAGTAAGAGATGAATTAGCCACATTATCCCCAGGCTTTCGTGGGCCACATTTAATGACGTGTCGGGCTGGATCTGGCCCCCAGGCCTTGAGTTTGACACCTGTGATCTACATCAGTGGTCCCCAACCACCGGGCCGCACAAGAATTAAAAAAAATATATATATATATATTTTTTTTAATGAAATCAACATAAAAAACACAATAGTTACATTCTATATCAATATAGATCAATACAGCCTGCAGGGATACAGTCCGTAAGCACACATGATTGTATTCATTTATGTAAAAAAAATAATAATAATAATTTTTTTTTTAAATACACCCCCCTCCCCGGGACAAATTTTCAAGCGTTGACCGGTCCGCAGCTACAAAAAGGTTGGGGACCACTGATCTACATCAACAATATGATTTCTCTGAGTGGTTGGACAGGACAGATTAAAAACATATAAATATATATATATATTTTCACAAAGATTTTTTTTTTTTTTTTTTTAATCGATTAAAAATCACGATTAATTAGAAAACTAAAAAATTTGACACCCGTAATATGAACATTTTCTATGGAGATTAGGACAGGATAGACTCTACTTTATTCCTCACAGAATGGGTAAATTGTGTGGTTGCATTGCAGATAAAAAAAAAAATCCACAACAAATTAGGTAAAAAAACCACATGAAAACAAGACATACAATACATGAAGAGCACAGAGCGAATGCAACCAGCTGCCGCTTCAGCAGCACCATTTCTACATACAACTACAAAAATAAAACCACAACAAACTTAAAAAAATAGCAATAAATAATACATCATTTAAACACCCACTTACCGTACACAGGTATGGCCTCTGCAGTGCAACCAAGAGAGCCGACTACATCCTAGGTTGCCCACTAGCCCCCGGCCAACGTCCGGTCCTTGCGAATCCGAGCATCCTCCTTTTGTTTTCATGTCTTTTTTGCCTTTTGTTTTGCGCACTTTGGTGACATCGGCGTCACTTTTTGGTGAACTTTTGGATCCGCCTGGTTGAGCCTTTTGACCAATGACGATGTCAAAAAATCTTTCCTAATAAAGACACAAATGAACCGCCATAATTCCCTAACATGTTGGTGATGTCACATCACAGAGGAAAGGAAGTTTACGGCAATAGTTTTTCGACTGTCTGTTAGTTTGTTGCATCAATAACGGCAATAACGCTACACTTTAGGTTTAATTGTGATGACATTGTGCGCATTGTTTGATATAATGTAGATTTTTATTACTTTCTATACGCGTAAATATATAAAGTTGTATGTATTAACACTAAATCTTCTATTTTAATAATGCAAAATACACAATGGACGCCATACTTTTGTAATGTCAATGTTAGTATTTTCTGTCTGACAATCTTAAATGATAAGGAAGGAAAATCGTTCCAAAAGAAGGAACATCAATCCCCAACAAAACTTCTGGAGCTTCTGTTTCTTCATGCTGTTAACTATCGAGTGGCGAGGGCGGAATAATGAATTTATCGACAGTGCAGTGTGAAAGCCCATGTGTTTACTTTGTAATTAAGTAAGCTAAGTCTCAAAAGGAATATGTAACCTGCGAAGGCAATCCACGAAACATCCACATTTTGGTGTCATTATGTAATTGTCGTAAGGTGACAATCAGCACAAAACTTAACGTGTTGAATAAATCAGTCCTTCTCAAATAGAGGGGCGGGCCGCCGGGTGGGGTGCGATGCGATGACCACCTGGAACATGATTTTATTTTTTTTGCCGTTCTAAAATATGTAAAAGCGTATGTATAGTGCTCACCTTCACTGGGACTACCATGAGAGATGAGGAAAAACCGGTGTGCTGTTTTCTTTCGTTTTAAAAAGGATACAATGTGATGCAGAGGTACAGAGCCCCTAAAGGGACATGGGGGAAATAAAAAAATGTATAATTTAAAAATTTTTTTTTTTTTTTTTAGACAAGTATCTTGTGCGCACAAGAAACTTTTTATAAAGTTATATATAAAAAAAAATAATTTTGGAATTTTTTTTTTTTGTCTAGAAAAAACCCAAACATTTATAAATGTTTTTTTTATATATATAAATAAAAAATGTGTGTATATATATATATATATATATATGGAAATATATATATACATTTTTTTAATTTATTTTTTTATAACTTTATAAAAAGTTTCTCGTGCGCACAAGATACATGTCTAAAAAAAAAAAAAATTATACAAAAACATTTTCCCCCATGTCCCTTTAGGGGCTCCGTACAGAGGTGTACTTACAACCATTTTTTTTTTGCCGTACTAAAATATGTAAAAGCGTACGTATAGTGCTTACCTCCACTGTGACTACTATGAGAGATGAGGAAAAACCGGTGTGCTGTTTTCTTTTGTTTTAAAAAGGATACAATGCGATGCAGAGGTACGGAGCCCCTAAAGGGACATGGGGGAAATAAAAAAAATTATAATTTAAAATGTTTTTATTTTTTTTTAGACAAGTATCTCGTGCGCACGAGAAACTTTTTATAAAGTTATATATAAAAAAAAATAATTTTGGAATTTTTTTCTTTTGTCTAAAAAAAACCCAAACATTTATAAATGTTTTTTTTATATATATAAATAAAAAATGTGTGTATATACATATATATATATATGGAAATATATATATACATTTTTTTAATTTATTTTTTTATAACTTTATAAAAAGTTTCTCGTGCGCACAAGATACATGTCTAAAAAAAATAATAATTATACAAAAACATTTTCCCCCATGTCCCTTTAGGGGCTCCGTACAGAGGTGTACTTACAACCATTTTTTTTTGCCGTACTAAAATATGTAAAAGCGTACGTATAGTTCTTACCTCCACTGTGACTACTATGAGAGATGAGGAAAAACCGGTGTGCTGTTTTCTTTTGTTTTAAAAAGGATACAATGCGATGCAGAGGTACGGAGCCCCTAAAGGGACATGGGGGAAATAAAAAAATTTATAATTTAAAATTTTTTTTTTTTTTTTTTAGACAAGTATCTCGTGCGCACGAGAAACTTTTTATAAAGTTATATATAAAAAAAATACAATTTAGAATTTTTTTTTTCGTCTAAAAAAAACCCAAAACATTTTTAAATGTTTTTTTTAGATATATACATAAAAAGTGTGTATATATATATATATATATATATATATATATATATATATATATATATATATATATATATATATATATATATATATATATATATGGAAATATATATGTATTAATTTTTTTTATTTGTTTTTTTATAACTTTATAAAAAGTTTCTCGTGCGCATGAGATACATGTCTAAAAAAAAAAAAAATTATACAAAAACATTTTCCCCCATGTCCCTTTAGGGGCTCCGTACAGAGGTGTACTTACAACCATTTTTTTTTTTGCCGTACTAAAATATGTAAAATAAGGCTGCAGCTAACGACTATTTTTCTATCGATTAATCTATAGATTATTTTTTTCGATTAATCGGTTAATCTATAGATTATTTTTTCGATTAATCTATAGATTATTTTTCCTTTTGCCGATTATTTTTTTATTCAAAATGAAGAAGAAAAAATAAATGTAGGCCCGTTTTTTCAAAAGGCATGGCTTTTATTTACAAAAAAAAAAGAAGTATGGCCACTCAGTCAACATTGACAACAACATGACAAAATATTCTGTAACAATGTAAACATTTAAAACTTTTAACATTTAACAAAATTAAAAGTAGCTTATTTGCTTTTTAATGTGCAAATATAAAAGTCAACATCCAGTGCAAATCTTAATATTCTGCAATAGTATAAGCATTTCAAAAGTAAAAGTATTGCTTATTTTGCTTTAAAATGTGCAAAAATAAAGATAAACATCCAATACAAAAAAGTGCAAAACGAAATATTCTGTAACAACAGTGTAAACATTTCAACAAAAGTGAAAGTATTGCTTATTTGCTAAAATGTGCAAAAATAAAGATAAACATCCAATACAAAAAAGTGCCAATCTAAATATTCTGGAGCACTGTAAACATTAAGCATTGCTTTTAAAATGTGCAAAATAAACATCCAGTCCAACACAGAACACAATAACCAATTCTACTCATTACAGTGAGTGTCTAACAGTTGTAATGAAGAAAGGTTAGCATGTCTACATGCTCTGCTTCTTTTCTTGTTTACAATATTCCCAGCAGCTGAAAATAGGCGCTCAGAAGGGGTCGATGTGGCTGGAACTGAGAGCTAATTAGCCTTCACCTCAAGCCAGGATTGCGAGTGAGCTGAGCTGCAGTTTAAGTTTCTAGAAGGTCAACAGGCTCATAGTGATGTTACTAGTAGTTGACTGGGAGGTGTTTATTATCATTTGGGGAGAGTCCGCTGCCTGATGCTCACCTGCTAAACACCTATCTGCTCCACGCTGAAGCGCTGACTACATGCGCTATGAATACGCTTTAGCTTAGAAACTCGTTCGGTACACCCCCGTACCGAGCCGAAAGCCCCGTACCGAAATGGTTCAATACAAAACACGTACCGTTACACCCCTAGCAGATACAAATGACACATTCATGTTTTTGTGTAATGATGACAACGTATGCTCGCGCGGACGATTGACTAATTGATGGTTTTCTTTTCAAATGTTGGTTCATAGCCGTTGTGCTGCTATGATAGGCCATTTCCGCTGGACACAGTGTGCATACAACAACATTATTAGGCCGTTTATTGAAATACTCCCACACTTTTGACCACTTTTGGCATGCTTTTCCCCCCTCGCTCGCATCGTCTTCTTTGATCGTCTGCTCTGCGCTTCGCCATGACGGTAGTGTGACGTCATTATGCGACGCGTCGACGCACAAAAACGGCGTCAACGTATTTACGTAACCGATGACGTCGACTACGTCGACGCGTCGTTTCAGCCTTAATGTAAAAGCGTATGTATAGTGCTCACCTCCACTGTGACTACTATAAGAGGTGAGGAAAAACCGGTGTGCTGTTTTCTTTTGTTTTAAAAAGGATACAATGCGATGCAGAGGTGTACTTACAACCATTTTTTTTTTGCCGTACTAAAATATGTAAAAGCGTATGTATAGTGCTCACCTTCACTGTGACTACTATAAGAGGTGAGGAAAAAACGGTGTGCTGTTTTCTTTTGTTTTAAAAAGGATACAATGTGATGCAGAGGTACGGAGCCCCTCAAGGGACATGGGGAAATAAAAAATGTTATCATTAAAAAAAATTTTTTTTTTTTTTTAGACAAGTATCTCGTGCGCACGAGAAACTTTTTATAAAGTTATATACAAAAAAAAACAATTTAGAATTTGGTTTTTTTTGTCTAAAAAAACCAAAGCATTTTTAAATGTTTTTTTTATATATATAAATAAAAAATTTGTATATATATATATGAAAATATATATATACATTTTTTTAATTTATTTTTTTATAACTTTATAAAAAGTTTAACGTGCGCATGAGATACATGTCTAAAAAAAAAAAAAATTATACAAAAACATTTTCCCCCATGTCCCTTTAGGGGCTCCGTACAGAGGTGTACTTACAACCATTTTTTTTTGCCGTACTAAAATATGTAAAAGCGTATGTATAGTGCTCACCTCCACTGTGACTACTATGAGAGATGAGGAAAAACCGGTGTGCTGTTTTCTTTTGTTTTAAAAAGGATACAATGCGATGCAGAGGTACGGAGCCCCTAAAGGGACATGGGGAAAATAAAAATTTTTATAATTTAAAAAAATATATATATTTTTTTTTAGACAAGTATCTCGTGCGCACGAGAAACTTTTTATAAAGTTATATATAAAAAAAAAATACAATTTAGAATTATTTTTTTGTCTAAAAAAAACCAAAACATTTTTAAATGTTTTTTTTATATCTATAAATAAAACGTGTATATATATATATGTAAATATATATATATATATATATATATATATATATATATATATATATATATATATATATATATACATTTTTTTAATTAATTTTTTATAACTTTATAAAAAGTTTCTCGTGCGCACGAGATACATGTCTAAAAAAAAAAAAATTATACAAAAACATTTTCCCCCATGTCCCTTTAGGGCAGGGGTGTCAAAGTCAAATGGACGGAGGGCCAAATAAAAAATTTAGCTACAAGCCGAGGGCCGGACTGTTCGAATGTTCATTGAAAAATTTTTAAATGACGCATATAGTCTAGTGAACCTAATTGAACCTACTGAAAACCTAACAAATATATTCCAATATGATCAGATAAATAAAGCAATATTTTCTTATGGCTCTGTCAGTAATCTTTAATTTTCAACAGACACAAAAGACAAATTTCCTTTATATAAAAATCCCCATAACATGAACATTAAATGAAAGAAACCGGTATTCAAGGCACCATCAGTAGCCTATATTTTCTATTTTAGCAAAAGTGGGCTAAATTTACTTCAAAGAAAAAAACAATAATAGCAATTTTCTATCATCCACTCAACTGAAATATTTTTAAAATATAATTAAATTGAAATACAATAAAATAAAGTGCAAAAATCTATAAATCAAAAACAACACTTTGTTTAAGGAGAAGTAACATGCAGTGAAAACAAATATTAAACTTTAACTTTTAAACTTGAATTGAGTAAAAACTCTAAATATGTGATTGCACAGTAATGTTCACATTAAACCCCCCTCCTCCCTCCGTGGGAGGGAGGCGAGTTGGGTGCCCGAAACCCCCCGCTGGTTTCGGCCCGCCCCTTGGCGCGCGTGGCACGGCGGGCTCCGCGACCCGACGGCTGGCCCTCGTGGCTTGACGGCGGGCGCGTCCCGACGGGCCGCGCGTAGGGGTCAAACGCAGAAGTCTCAGGGCCTCGTGGTGAGGGGGTGGCCTGCGGGTTTCGGCCCGCTTGACCCCCCCGCTCCGCTTGGCGCGCGCGGCACATGACGGGTTCCGCCACCGACGCTCGGGCTGCAGCCCGACGGTGGTGCGGGCCCGACGGTGGTGCGGGCCCGGCGGTGACGCGCGGTTTGGGGAAACAAAGCAGAAGTCTCAGGGCCTCGGGGCCGGGTTTCGGCCCGCCCCCTTGGCGCGCGTGGCACGGCGGGCTCCGCGACTGACGGCCGGGCTGCAGCCCTTCGGCCGGCAGACGCGTCCCGGCGGGCCGCTCGCCCCCTTTCGGAACCTTGGACCGGCATCCGCTTGGTGCGTGTAAAAGATCTGCGGTCTGCGGGCCGGTTCTAATAATAAATCAAGATCATCCCAAGGGCCGTAAAAAACCTTCTCGCGGGCCGGATATGGCCCGCGGGCCTTGACTCTGACATATGTGCTTTAGGGGCTCCGTACAGAGGTGTACTTACAACCATTTTTTTTTTGGCGTATTAAAACATGTAAAAGCGTATATATAGTGCTTACCTTCACTGTGACTACTATGAGAGGTGAGGAAAAACCGGTGTGCTGTTTTCTTTCGTTTTTAAGAATGCGATGCAGAGGTGTACTTACAACCATTTTATAGACAGCTGAGAGGGGGGCCGTAACAAAAAAATGTGTTGAGAGAGTGTCGTCGCACGGAACAAGTGCACTCAGTCACAACTAATGTGTTTGCTCCTCACACACACACACACACACACACACACACACGCACACACACACACACACGCACACACACACACACACACACGCACACACACACACACACACACAAATCAAACAACAAGCCATCAAGTGTGGCAGAAAAACGACGCGCTCGTTATCGATCCCCATTATTTGCAGCACTTTCCGGTGTGACCATCTGATGGTGAAATCAATCATTTATTATTTATTGACATGTATTATTTAGCACGGCATATGTCAGCATAATTAAAGGCCTACTTAAAGCCACTACTAGCGACCACGCAGTCTGATAGTTTATACATCAATGAGGAAATCTTAACATTGCAACACATGCCAATACGGCCGGGTTAGATTAGCAAAGTGCAATTTTAAATTTCCCGCGAAATATTCTGCTGAAAACATCTCGGTATGATGACGTTTGCGCGTGACGTCACGGATTGTGCGGACATATTGGGACAGCATTGTGGCCAGCTATTAAGTCGTCTGTTTTCATCGCAAAATTCCACAGTATTCTGGACATCTGTGTTGGTAAATCTTTTGCAATTTGTTTAATGAACAATGAAGACAGCAAAGAAGAAAGTTGTAGGTGGGAAGCGGTGTATTAGCGGCTGGCTGCAGCAACACAACCAGGAGGACTTTGAGTTGGATAGCAGACGCGCTACTGTGAGTACGCAGCTTTGGCTTCCAAACATTTGATCGCTTGCCCGTACGTGCGTGCCGCTATGTGCATGTCACGTACGTAACTTTGGGGATATATATGTGCTGTATGAACTTTACGGAGGTGAACGGTACTTTGGGCTGTGGGATTGAGTGTGTTGTGCGGGTGTTTGATTTGTATTGGCGGGTTATATGGACGGGAGGGGGGAGGTGTTTGTTATGCGGGATTCATTTGTGGCATATTAAATATAAGCCTGGTTGTGTTGTGGCTAATAGAGTATATATATGTCTTGTGTTTATTTACTGTTTTAGTCATTCCCAGCTGAATATCAGGTCCCACCCGCCTCTCACAGCATCTTCCCTATCTGAATCGCTTCCACTGCCCTCTAGTCCTTCACTCTCACTTTCCTCATCCACAAATCTTTCATCCTCGCTCAAATTAATGGGGAAATCGTCGCTTTCTCGGTCCGAATCGCTCTCGCTGCTGGTGGCCATGATTGTAAACAATGTGCCGATGTGAGGAGCTCCACAACCTGTGACGTCACGCTACTTCCGCTACAGGCGAGGCTTTTTTTTTTATCAGCGACCAAAACTTGCAAACTTTATCGTCGATGTTCTCTACTAAATCCTTTCAGCAACAATATGGCGAAATGATCAAGTATGACACATAGAATGGACCTGCTATCCCCGTTTAAATAAGAACATTTCGTTTCAGTAGGCCTTTTAAAAACGCGTCTGTTTTTTCGCATTCAAGTGGCAAATTGGTGGGGATTTAGGGTGGTCTCGGCTCCCGTGGGGTCTTTTAGTCAACATGGTCGAATGAGGTAAAAAATAAATAAAAAAATAATTAGGCATGTCCGATAATATCGGCCGATAAATGCGTTAAAATGTATCGTTTTTTTTTTATTATCTGTATCGGTTTTTTTTTTTTAAATTTAATTTAATTTTTTATTAAATCAACATAAAAAACACAAGATACGCTTACGATTAGTGCACCAACCCAAAAAACCTCCCTTCCCCCATTTCTTTCTGTTATCAATATTCTGGTTCCTACATTATATATCAATATATATCAATACAGTCTGCAAGGGATACAGTCCGTAAGCACACATGATGGTCCACTAATAGTACTAACCTTTAACAGTTAATTTTACTCATTTTCATTCATTACTAGTTTCTATGTAACTGTTTTTATATTGTTTTACTTTCTTTTTCATTCAAGAAAATGTTTTTAATTTAGTTATCTTATTTTATTATTTTTTTAAAAAAAGTACCTTATCTTCACCATACCTGGTTGTCCAAATTAGGCATAATAATGTGTTAATTCCACGACTGCATATATCGGTATCGGTATCGGTAATTAAAGAGTGGGACAATATCGGCAAAAAGCCATTATCGGACATCCCTAATAATAATGTTCATTTCCAGCGAGGAAGTGGTAAAAAAAACGTACTTTGACGTAAATACACTTAAAGGGCTCGACCAATAGAAACGCCGCATACAGATGTGCTCGACCAATCAGGACTGAGCTCTCCCCGCTGGGGCTGCGTTGCTCTTTTCTTGTGTGTTTTTCCCCTGCCGTCCTCCATAGTGGGACTGGACCTGAGCCCGGCTGCGTGTAAAAGTTCCACTCGAACCCGCGGCTCTTTCCTGCCTCCCTCGGTGACTCAATGGCGCAGACATTTCCGCTGGTAGATACGCCGCGGCGAAGGAGCTGAGAGGTTCCGCTCCCCCCCCCAAACCACCAGCACGTTTTGTCAGCAGAGAGGTGAGTGGAGTCCATTTCTACGGTTCCGCGACGCTCGTTCGCGGCTAGCTAGCTCGCTCGCGTCGTGTGGCCCACCTGGCGGCTCGATGCCGACACCACATCCCGCCAGATGCCGCCGGGCCTTCACGGGAGCTTCGTGTCCGCGTACGAGCGCGGGCACGGCGGACTTGTTGATACTGTATGTAGTACGTGTGTGGGCGCGCGCGCGCGTGTCCGTCGCGATGGATCAAACGCAGGACGTGCACGCGCTTCCTGGTCACGTGACTTAAGGTACAGCGGTGCCATTGAACCGTCCAAGTTGTCTCATGAATATGCTAATGAGGTGTCAACAGCTCCAAAGGCTCTGTTTACACTGCACACCAAAGCTGAGGTGTTCTTGTCCTCAGGTGACACAGATAGGATGTTTACACGGCACCTGATTGTGTTGGCTCTCAAGTATCTATCAATCAATGTTTACTTATAAAGCTCTAAATCACGAGTGTCTCAAAGGGCTGCACAAGCCCAGATCCCACATCGGGGCAAGGAAAAACTCAACCCAATGGGACAATGAGAAACCTTGGAGGGGACCGCAGATGTGGGGACCCCCGGGCGACCGCTGCAATGGATGTCGAGTGGATCTAGCATAATATTGTGAGAGTCCAGTCCATAGTGGATCTAACATAATAGTGAGAGTCCACTCCATAGTGGATCTAGCATAATATTATGAGAGTCCAGTCCATAGTGGATCTAGCATAATATTGTGAGAGTCCAGTCCATAGTGGATCTAACATAATATTATGAGAGTCCAGTCCATAGTGGATCTAGCATAATATTGTGAGAGTCCAGTCCATAGTGGATCTAACATAATATTATGAGAGTCCAGTCCATAGTGGATCTAGCATAATATTGTGAGAGTCCAGTCCATAGTGGATCTAACATAATATTGTGAGAGTCCAGTCCATAGTGGATCTAACATAATATTGTGAGAGTCCAGTCCATAGTGGATCTAACATAATATTGTGAGAGTCCAGTCCATAGTGGATCTAACATAATATTGTGAGAGTCCAGTCCATAGTGGATCTAGCATAATAGTGAGAGTCCAGTCCATAGTGGATCTAACATAATATTGTGAGAGTCCAGTCCATAGTGGATCTAGCATAATAGTGAGAGTCCAGTCCATAGTGGATCTAACATAATATTGTGAGAGTCCAGTCTATAGTGGATCTAACATAATAGTGAGAGTCCAGTCCATAGTAGATCTAACATAATATTGTGAGAGTCCAGTCCATAGTGGATCTAACATAATAGTGAGAGTCCAGGCCATAGTGGATCTAACATAATAGTGAGAGTCCAGTCCATAGTGGATCTAACATAATAGTGAGAGTCCAGTCCATAGTGGATCTAACATAATATTGTGAGAGTCCAGTCCATAGTGGATCTAACATAATAATGAGAGTCCAGTCCATAGTGGATCTAACATAATAGTGTGAGAGTCCAGTCCATAGTGGATCTAACATAATAGTGAGAGTCCAGTCCATAGTGGATCTAACATAATAGTGAGAGTCCAGTCCATAGTGGATCTAACATAATATTGTGAGAGTCCAGTCCATAGTGGATCTAACATAATAATGAGAGTCCAGTCCATAGTGGATCTAACATAATAGTGTGAGAGTCCAGTCCATAGTGGATCTAACATAATAGTGTGAGAGTCCAGTCCATAGTGGATCTAACATAATAGTGTGAGAGTCCAGTCCATACTGGATCTAACATAATAGTGAGAGAGTCCAGTCCATAGTGGATCTAACATAATAGTGTGAGAGTCCAGTCCATAGTGGATCTAACATAATAGTGTGAGAGTACAGTCCATAGTGGATCTAACATAATAGTGTGAGAGTCCAGTCCATAGTGGATCTAACATAATAGTGTGAGAGTCCAGTCCATAGTGGATCTAACATAATAGTGTGAGAGTCCAGTCCATAGTGGATCTAACATAATAGTGTGAGAGTCCAGTCCATAGTGGATCTAACATAATATTGTGAGAGTCCAGTCCATAGTGGGGCCAGCAGGAGACCATCCTGAGCGGAGACAGGTCAGCAGCGCAGAGACGTCCCCAACCGATGCACAGACGAGCGGTCCACCCCGGGTCCCGACTTTGGACAGCCAGCGCGTCATCCGTGGCCACCGAACCTGTGCCCCTCCCTCCACGAAGGAGACGGGGCCAGAGCAGAAATGAAACGGCAGATCAACTGGTCAAAAAGTAACACTGATATGATTTGTTTTGCCAGTCTAAACGCTCCAAAGTGCTTCAAATTGGACCTTTTCGCATCAGATTCAGGCCACGTCAGCAGGTGGTCCAAATCCGATTGGAATCTGATCTTTTCAAATTTGACTTCAGTCTAAACCAGAGGTGTTTTAATTCCCTACATTCAATTTTCAAACACATTAATAAATTCATATAACGGTTAAATAACGTGTTTTTTTTGTTAGTTTAAAAACAAAAAAATCAAACCATAAAACAAGGAAAATGCATTTTCTATTCCAAGCAAAAAGCGGATCCTACACAAGAAAAGATGAACGGAAGAGATGGCCTTGTCGGTAGTGGTTTTGTGCTGGGGTTGTTGTGTAGAGCAGTGTTTTTCAACCACTGTGACGCGGCACACTAGTGTGCTGTGAGATACGGTCTGGTGTGCCGTGGGAGATCTTGTCATTTCACCTATTTGGGTTAAAAATATTATTTGCAAAGCAGTAATTATAGTCTGCAAATGATGTGTTGTTGTTGTTGAGTGTCGGTGCTGTCTAGAGCTGGGCAGAGTAACCCTGTAATACTCTTACACTCTTAAGTAGCACGGTAGCTAATTGCTTTGTAGATGTCGGAAACAGCAGGAGGCAATGTGCAGGTAAAAAGGTGTCTAATGCTTAAACCAAAAATAAACAAAAGGTGAGTGTCCCAAAGAAAAGGCATTGAAGCTTAGGGAAGGCTATGCAGAACAAAACTAAAACTGAACTGGCTACAAAGTCAAACAGAATTCTGGACGACAGCAAAGACTTACTGCGGAGCAAAGACGGCGTCCACAATGTACATCCAAACATGACGTGACAATCGACAATGTCCCCACAAAGAAGGATAGAAACAACTGAAATATTCTTGATTGCTAAAACAAAGTAGATGCGGGGAATATAACTCAAAGGAAGACATGAAACGGCTACAGGAAAATACCCAAAAAAAGAGGAAAAAGCCACCAAAATAGGAGCGCAAGACAAGACTTAGAACACTACACACAGGAAAACAGCAATAAAGTCCAAATAAGTCAGGGTGTGATGTGACAGGTGGTGACAGTACACCTATTTTGAGACAAGAGCTATAGTGATGCATGCTTGGTTATGCTTTAAATTTCATATCCAACAATTGCGACGACGACTTTTTAGTGATTTCTGCTGGTGGTGTGCCTCCGCGTTTTTTCAACGCAAAAAATGTGCCTTGGCTCAAAAACGGTTGAAAGACACTCTGGTGTGGAGGAAGTAGGGCGGTGATGCAAAACAACAACTGCAGGAGGAGGAAGAAGACAATTGCAAAAAGGAAAGTGCACACACGAATGATGTAGCTCGACCCGAAGATGATGTAAAAGCCGTTGCTGTTTAGACTGCAGTCACATTTGAAAAGATCACATTCGGACTACCTCCTGATGTGGGCCGAACCCGAGGCGAAAATGTGAAGATCTTTGGATGACACTGGACACCAAATCTGACTTTTATTGCCCTTAAAGTGACACCGGTTCAATATTTTTTTTTCTCGTCTAAACGCTGCAAAAGTGCTTCAAATCTGATATTTTCACATCAGATTCGGGCCACACCCGGAGGTAGTCCGAAACCGGAATCGGATCTTTTCAAATGTGACTGCAATCCAAACTTCATCACAACATCCGGTTTCGGTAAGAAAAATATTTTCCCGGCGGCCGAATTTCGGGTGCGATACTAGTCAGTAGTGCGCAGGGCCGGCCCGTGGCATAGGCCGTATAGGCAAATGCCAAGGGCGCCGTCCATCAGGGGGCGCCACGCCAGTGCCACAAATGTTGGAGAAAAAAAATAAAAAAAAATAAAAGTTGGTACTATTATTTCTAAATACAAAAAATAATCCCACGTTATTTAAAATGCAAAGTAAAGCCTATTTAATAGAAATATTATTTGTTACAACATTACGGTGCGCCCCCTCCCTTCCCGTATCATGACTCTTTTTGGACTCACCACGTCAAAAAATCAACACAAGATGTCAAAACGGCTCAAACTGTCAGGTACCCAGGGAAGAAAAAAGAGAAAAGAAGAGGAGAAACGAGAAAAAGACAGAGGTAGCAGGTAGGTAACGTTAGCCTACATGAAATTATTTGTC
>NC_084735.1:85457117-85462117 GCF_033978785.1 Entelurus aequoreus
CGTCCTGCACCACGAGGAACTGATCGGCAAGGCTGGAGGCGTGTCTCTGTCCAAGTGAGTGTGGGACGCTGTCCAGGAACCATTAAGACTTACTTAGTGAGTGCTTGGTTAGTCTTTGCCCGTGAGTGCAGAATTCCAGAGAGAAAGATGATAAAGTCCACTCCTTAATGCTTCAGTTCTCACAGGAATTAAGCAAAACTGCAACCTCACCTACTGTAAGTGTGCTCACACTTGCAGTGCACTGTCAATACCACGCTTGTGCACTCAAACGGTCAAAAAATAGTCGCTGTCTTTGCTCTGTAGAGCAGTGTTTTTCAACCACTGTGCCGCGGCACACTAGTGTGCCGTGAGATACAGTCTGGTGTGCCGTGGGAGATTATCTCATTTCACCTATTTGGGTTAAAAATATTTTTTGCAAAGCAGTAATTATAGTCTGCAAATGACGTGTTGTTGTTGAGTGGTTGGTGCTGTGAAGAGCTCGGCAGCATAACCATGTAATACTCTTCCATATCAGTAGGTGGCAGCAGGTAGCTAATTGCTTTGTAGATGTCGTAAACAGCGGGAGGCAGCGTGCAGGTAAAAAGGTGTCTAATGCTTAAACCAAAAATAAACAAAAGGTGAGTGCCCCTAAGAAAAGGCAGTGAAACTTAGGGAAGGCTTCGCAGAACGAAACTGGCTACAAAGTAAACAGAATGCTGGACAACAGCAAAGACTTACTGTGGAGCAAAGACAGCATCCGAATGTACATCCGAACATGACATAACAATGTCCACACAAAGAAGGATAAAAACAACTAAATCTTCTTGATTGCTAAAACAAAGTAGATGCGGGTAATATCGCTCAAAGGAAGACATGAAACTGCTACAGGAAAATACCAAAAAAAGAGAAAAAGCCACCAAAATAGGAGCGCAAGACAAGAACTAAAACACTACACACAGGAAAACATAAAAAAGTCCAAATAAGTCATGGCGTGATGTGACAGGTGGTGACAGTACACCTGATTTGAGACAAGAGCTATAGTGATGCATGCTTGGTTATGCTTTAAATTCATATCCAACAATTGCGACGACGACTTTTTACTGTCAACTGAGTTGTTGTTTTTTTATGATTTCTGCTGGTGGTGTGCCTCCGCATTTTTTCAACGCAAAAAATGTGCCTTGGCTCAAAAAAGGTTGAAAGACACTGGTGTAGAGGACTGGGAGGGGCTAACTCAGGTCACCGTTAGTAAGAAGAGAAGAAAAAGTAACAAGTTAATATTGCGATATTCAAATATGTTCAGATTTAGAACAGCACTATGTTGTACTTAGGGGTGTAACGGTACACAAAAATGTCGGTTCGGTACGTACCTCGGTTTAGAGGTCACGGTCCGGTTCATTTTCCCACATACAATCTGATACGTCACTAAGCTTTAGAACTTTGTTGTAAAAATCTCCTTCCGCGTCTGTCCCTGACACCCACATTTCAGGCTGGCCTCTGTGGAAACGCTCCCCGCCCACACTGCTTGGTGCCTCGTCTGAGCTGCTGTGACTTAGATTACCATGGTAACTCGTTAGATTACCATAGTAACTAGTATATCATGCAAAATTGCAGATTCCAACCATTGAAATACTTTGTATAGTTCAACACTTACGGTCATTTGAAAACATCTTAAAGGCCTACTGAAATGATTTTTTTTTATTTAAACGGGGATAGCAGATCCATTCTATGTGTCATACTTGATCATTTCGCCATATTGCCATATTTTTGCTGAAAGGATTTAGTAGAGAACATCGACGATAAAGTTCGCAATTTTTGCTCGCTGATAAAAAAAGCCTTGCCTGTACCGGAAGTAGCGTGACGTCACAGGTTGAAAGGCTCCTCACATTTCCCCATTGTTTACACCAGCAGCGAGAGCGATTCGGACCGAGAAAGCGACGATTACCCCATTAATTTGAGCGAGGATGAAAGATTTGTGGATGAGGAACGTGAGAGTGAAGGACTAGAGTGCAGTGCAGGACGTATCTTTTTTCGCTCTGACCGTAACTTAGGTACAAGCTGGCTCATTGGATTCCACACGTTCTCCTTTTTCTATTGTGGATCACGGATTTGTATTTTAAACCACCTGGGATACTATATCCTCTTGAAAATGAGAGTCCAGAACGCGAAATGGACATTCACAGTGACTTTTATCTCCACTACAATACATCGGCGAAATGCTTTAGCTACGAGCTAACGTGA
Source organism: Entelurus aequoreus (assembly GCF_033978785.1). NCBI lineage: Eukaryota > Metazoa > Chordata > Actinopteri > Syngnathiformes > Syngnathidae > Entelurus > Entelurus aequoreus. The sequence goes on from NC_084735.1 coordinate 85,459,335, forward strand.
TAGCATCGTGCTTTAACTGCATATAGAAACAAAAGAAATAAACCCCTGACTGGAAGTATAGATAGAAAATCAACAATACTATTAAACCGTGGACATGTAACTACACGGTTAATGCTTTCCAGGCTGGCAAAGGTTAACAATGCTGTGCTAACGACGCCATTGAAGCTAACTTAACAACCGGACTGCACAGAGCTATGCTAAAAACATTAGCTCTCCACCTACGCCAGCCAGCCCTCATTTGCTCATCAACACCCGTGCTCACCCGCGTTCCAGCGATCGGCAGAAGGATGAAGGACTTCACCCGATGCGTTTGGCGGCCCGGAGACGTAGGAAGTCAAGGTGAGGTCGGCGGCTAGCGCGGCTAGCGCTCCAACAAAGTCCTCCTGGTTGTGTTGCTGTAGTCCGCTGCTAATACACTGATCCCACCTACAACTTTCTTCTTTGCAGCCTTCGTTGTTCATTAAAAAAATTGCAAAAGATGTCCAGAATACTGTGGAATTATGAAATGAAAACAGAGCTTTTTGTATAGGATTCTACGGGGTACCATAACTTCCGTTACTCTGACTTCGTCACGCGCATACGTCATCATACCGCGACGTTTCAGCCGGATATTTCCCGGGAAGTTTTAAATGTCACTTTATAAGTTAACCCGGCCGTATTGGCATGTGTTGCAATGTTAAGATTTCATCATTGATATATAAACTATCAGACTGCGTGGTCGCTAGTAGTGGCTTTCAGTAGGCCTTTAAAGATATAAAAACATTTTTTGGGTATGTCCGGCGGGCCAGATTGAAAAGTTTAACCGGCCGCATGTGGTCTGCTTTAGATCTCTACCCACTCTAAGACTTTTGTACTGTTTACTAACCTTCAAGCTACTGTACTGTTGGGACGTTCTCATCGTTCATCCCTCTCAGAAGCCCCCCCGATATATTACAACTTCCCTTTCTGCTGCTTAACCAAGATGACACTCACTATTTTGACTTCCACATGCCGACAGTGCACTGCATTTTGACGCACTCAAACGTGGAAGTGTGCCAACTGACCGACCTTTCTCTGCAGGGTGGAGCGCTCCACGGACCAGGTGGTGAAGCCGGTCAACACGGACGCCCTGGTCAAGTGGGTGGGTCACATCCCAGATGAGGTGGTAGACCACATGGCCGAGATCGCCCCCATGTTGGCCCGCCTGGGCTACAACCCGCATGCCAACCCGCCCGACTATGCCAAGTCGCCGCCGCTGTCCAATCGCATGCCGGTACGTATTGTCCTCCGCCTGCTGAAAGGAAGTCGTTCAAGCGTGTCGTTCACCCTCCTGACCTTCTCTCCTCAGACTTGGAAAGCAACAGAACCTCCTCGACCCGCTTAGGACAACAACAAAAAAACGCTTTTTCTTTTGTCTACGCACTTAAAGGCGGACTTCCTGTGCAGAGCCTCGCCGCCATGTTTTTGTTTTGTTAGTTTTGCAGTCGTCAGCGTCTGGACAGAACGCCAACATGGACCAGGTGGTGACATCATGTGACCCCCGCTCCCTCGCCGAGAATGTGAAAGTCGAGTTCTTACGGACTTTTAAGATTTCTGACTATTTTCTTAATAAATTATTATGGTGGTCCGCAGCAGGCGCCCCCTAGTGGCGCACGCTGACATGTCGTGTAGCATTAAGAAGGTCAGCTTCATTAAACTGCTGTTACGGCTCATCGCCATGGTTACGGATGCTGTCAGTCATTCTGCATCATTGCGGGATCGCGTAGGCAGCGGGAGGCGGGGCCTCTGTGCTGCAGCCAATCACGTGCCAGAAGCAACTGGGGGAACTTGAGGGCGTGCGGCGCGTTACCTGACGGTTGAGTGACGTAAACGAGCGGGTTCAGGGCCACCGCGCTGTAAAGTGTCACCATGGCAACCGCCGGCATAAACACGCGCCCACACATAAACGCGTCCCTTAGCGACGTCACTAATAGCCGTGAGGCATCAAGGATCAAGTCACCCGTGTGTTCAATTCCCGCACGGCTGCCAGGAACATCAAGCTCGGCGACACGGCCCGAGCACGCGGTGTCTCGCAGCTGCGCGCAAACACGCCGAGTGACACGAAACAGAACCAGGGCGCAAACCTCCACCCGAGATCCGCACGGAACGTTCACGTAGGTTCAGGTCCAGTCCTGAGCGAGGATGTTTGGTGGCACTAACCTGCTCCAGCCTGGCAGTGGCGGCACCGTCCGCACCGCCGAGAGGAGCCCACGCAGGCGCTACGTCACGCCGCCAAACAGAGAAAGAGACAGGAGAGACACCATGCCTGTGGGTGGGAGCAGCCGGTTGCCATGACGACCATCACATTTGTGTGTTGCGCTGAAAAGACTCACCAAAAAGCGTACAAGCGACACCCTCTGCGCACGACACGGACGAGCATGTCGCTCTAGTTGATGTTGACCAGCAGGAAGTTGACCAGGGATCCCAGGACCGGAATGAAGCGCCGCGGCGTGACCCGCGCTGCTCAACACGCCACTGGCGGGAAGTGGCGCAGGACCTGGACATCACTCACTCCACCGAAAGAAACGACGGAGGTTCTCCACAGACCTACTAAGACTTAAACATGTGGCGGGGCTAAGAGGGCGGGGCTTATGTATGCCAGGCTCCACCCCCCACAATGTAAAGGAGCACACTTCATCAGGTACAGCATCACAAAGTGACCAGATAATAAAGTAAAATGATTTGTTTATTCTCTGTCCTGCTTTTAATGAGACAGCTTGAGACCTCGTTAGCGAGCCAACGCATCAATAATTCCAGCGACGGCT
>NC_084735.1:85472117-85509617 GCF_033978785.1 Entelurus aequoreus
TAGGTGTTCTTGTCTCGCGCTCCTATTTTGGTGGCTTTTTCTCTTTTTTTTGCTATTTTCCTGTAGCAGTTTCACGTCTTCCTTTGAGCGATATTTCCCGCATCTACTTTGTTTTAGCAATCAGGAATATTTCAGTTCTTTTTATCCTTCTTTGCGGGGACATTGTTGATTGTCATGTCATGTTTCGGATGCACACTGGACGCCGTCTTTGCTCCACAGTAAGTCTTTGCTGTCGTCCAGCATTCTGTTTTTGTTTACTTAGGGCGGTATAGCTCGGTTGGCCGTGCCAGCAACTTGAGGGTTCTAGGTTCGATCCCCGCTTCCGCCATCCTAGTCACTGCCGTTGTGTCCTTGGGCAAGACACTTTACCCACCTGCTCCCAGTGCCACCCACACTGGTTTTAAATGTAACTTAGATATTGGGTTTCACTATTTAAAAGCACTTTGAGTCGCTAGAGAAAAGTGCTATATAAATATAATTCACTAACAATGCTCAAAGCTCTTGTCTCAAAGTAGGTGTTCTTGTCTTGCGCTCCTATTTTGGTGGCTTTTTCTCTTTTTTTGCTATTTTCCTGTAGCAGTCTTCCTTTGAGCGATATTTCCCGCATCTACTTTGTATTAGCAATCAAGAATATTTCAGTTGTTTTTATCCTTCTTTGCGGGGACATTGTTGATTGTCATGTCATGTTTCCGATGCACACTGGACGCCGTCTTTGCTCCACAGTAAGTCTTTGCTGTCGTCCAGCATTTTGTTTTTGTTTACTCGGGGCGGTATAGCTCGGTTGGTCATGCCAACAACTTGAGGGTTCCAGGTTCGACCCCCGCTTCCGCCATCCTAGTCACTGCCGTTGTATCCTTGGGCAAGACTTTACCCACCTGGTCCCAGTGCCACCCACACTGGTTTTAAATGTAACTTAGATATTGGGTTTCACTATGTAAAAGCGCTTTTAGTCGCTAGAGAAAAGTGCTATATAAATATAATTCACTAACAATGCTCAAAGCTCTTGTCTCAAAGTAGGTGTTCTTGTCTTGCGCTCCTATTTTGGTGGCTTTTTCTCTTTTTTTGCTATTTTCCTGTAGCAGTCTTCCTTTGAGCAATATTTCCCGCATCTACTTTGTTTTATCAATCAGGAATATTTCAGTTGTTTTTATCCTTCTTTGCGGGGACATTGTTGATTGTCATGTCATGTTTCGGATGCACACTGGACGCCGTCTTTGCTCCACAGTAAGTCTTTGCTGTCGTCCAGCATTCTGTTTTTGTTTACTCGGGGCGGTATAGCTCGGTTGGTAGAGAGCAACTTGAGGGTTCCAGGTTCGATCCCCGCTTCCGCAGTCCTAGTCGCTGCCGTTGTGTCCTTGGCAAGAGACTTTACCCACCCGCTCCCGGTGCCACCCACACTGGTTTTAAATGTAACTTAGATATTGGGTTTCACTATGTAAAAGTGCTTTGAGTCAGTAGAGAAAAGCGCTATATAAATATAATTCACTAACAATGCAATGAAAGTTTGTTACGTAACCTGACACAGTCGTCGAATTAGCAAACAATGTTAGGCTACAGCACCCCCGCGACCCCAAAAAGGGACAAGCGGTAGAAAATGGATGAATGGATGTTCGATTAGCTTGAACGGGTTTTATTGTAAAAAAAACAAAATAAAAAATAACGTAATGCACATGGCAAACAACTATTTTTAGGTATGTGCGTGGTGGCTATTTTTAACAGGGTTGTAAAGCGTGTGCTAAATTAGCATTGAGGATAAAATAGCTTAAGTTACCTTTCTTCAGGGTTTAATTCAAAAATCGAAGAAAAAAAGCGCAAGAGTGGGCGTGAGGAGTTAGCTATCTGCCATGTTTTCCCAAAAATAGCTTTTAGTTTGACGCGAGGAAGACAATCCCGACGTGCTAACGTTTAGCCGACTTAATACGCGGTGACGCTTGAAATAAAGCACTTCCGGTGTCAGATGCCCAACACGCATGCGTATATGGTTTTTGTCGTCGCGCTCGATTCACTCACCGCTCCCTCGCGCGCGGCAGCAGTACACGTCAAACAAACACCACTCCGCCCGCATATTTTGTCACGGTGACTAAATGCATGAACGCAGAGGAGCAAAACAAACTGGGGTCGAGCTAACCGCCATTGTGGCTCGCTAAGCGCGTCCTCGCTTCGTCATGGCGGAGGGCAGCGGGAGCGTTAACCACGCCATCCTCCCTCCGGGGGACCCTCAGCTTATCGCGATGATCGTGGAGCACCTGAAGAACCGGGGCCTTTTCGACGAGTTCCGCCGGGACTGTTTGGCAGACGTTGACACCAAGGTACCCGGCTAATGCCAACAACATGGCAGCTAACAAAGCTACTTCTCTAAAAACTGTACCGCGATATATATCGACAATCGTCATTTTTATAACCTATCAAAAATAAGGAGCAGGAGTAACTAAATGTAAACATTTTTCATTCGAATGTAGTCACCGCAGCTATCAAGGCGGAATGGGAAAGGAAAGAAAATGTCAACACAAGCATGGAAAACAATTTAAACAAAATTATCAACAATAACCTCTTAAAGTGAAGGTGCGAGAATAAGTAATACCGTATTTTTCGGAGTATAAATCGCACCTGCCGAAAATGCATAATAAAGAAGGAAAAAAGCATATATAAGTCGCATTTTTGGGGGGGAAATGTATTTGATAAAACCCAACACGAAGAATAGACATTTGAAAGGCAATTTAAAATAAATAAAGAATAGTGAACAACAGGCTGAATAAGTGTACGTTATATGAGGCATAAATAACCAACCGGTATGTTAACGTAACATATTATGGTAAGAGTCATTCAAATAACTATAACATATAGAACATGCTATACGTTTACCAAACAATCTGTCACTCCTAATCGCTAAATCCCATGAAATCTTATACGTCTAGTCTCTTACGTGAATGACATCAATAATATTATTGGATATTTTACGCTAATGTGTTAATCATTTCACACATAAGTCGCTCCTGAGTATATAAGTCGCACCCCCGGCCAAACTATGAAAAAAAACTGCGACTTATAGTCCGAAAAATACGGCACTAAAGAAATGCGTAATAAAGTGTAATAAAATAGTGCCAAGTGTGAAAATGAAGCACAGAGATACCCGACAAGAACTATTTTCTGCAGGTTTGGTGCTAGGAGCTACGACTGTGTAACATTATTTTGGTCTGGAAAAGGAAATTGTTCCGCAGTACCGGTAATTTCTATTTTAAATATTATTGGACTAAGTTAGTATTATTTTAATAGCACATTTGTAATGTTTTGTACCTTAGTTCATTTCTACATTCCTGCACTTTAGTTCCCACCTGTTGTTGTTTTCGTGTACCCGAATAGGGAACAGACAAGAGTTGAAAGGAAAAGAGTGCTCGTCCGTTTTTAAAAATCGCCATACTGTCCAAGTGACTTTTTCCACGATGTATCGACAATTTTTTTCGGGGGTATGATGCGAGAGTATACACGTGTCACTCCCACTTCCTGCATTGCCAGAGCGCATTTGATTGATTGATTGAAACTTTTATTAGTAGATTGCACAGTACAGTACTTATTCCGTACAATTGACCACTAAATGGTAACACCCCAATAAGTTTTTCAACTTGTTTAAGTCGGGGTCCACGTTAATCAATTCATGGTAATGAATCGCAAGTACCTTTGTTCATGCAACTAACCTTGCTTGTAACGTCCAATTTCTTCAGACTAGAAACTATATACAGCAGTGTTTCCCATAAAGTGCCAAGATACCTGTGGCAGTGGGGGCGTGGCTATGGGCGTGGTCACCATGACATCATCAAGTAATTTGCATTATTTACTACAATGATATGATTTTCTCTAAAAAGGCTCAAAAAATGTATACTTACTAATTAATAACAACAGTTTTGTTTTAAACGTCCATCCATCCATCCATTTTACAATATAATTACAACACTTTATGTACATATTTATATACATATTTGGACAATTATATATTCACTGGAATATATTTATTAATTGTGGTTCTTACAAAAAATATATCTTATAAAATATAAAAGCTAAAATGTCTCTTAAAGCTCTGCCCCTTTAATTAGTGCATACTAAATAATTTAACTTTAGCCTACTACTACAACCATATTATTTACCAGCAACATAAAGTGAAACAGAAGCAGAGGTGTCCTGCCACAGTCAGTAACAAATAAACAGAAAACAGTAGTGGTCAAATACAAATAAGGCAACAAGAGAAGTATCCTACACTTCTCTTTTTTAAAGTAAATCTGAACAGCCTATATGGGCATCTACATCAACTATATAATTTGCCTGAGAAGCTGGACAGGACAAAAAAAATAAATATATATATATATATATTTTTAATTTATTTTTTTATTTGTGGCGCACGTAATTATTTCGTGGCGGGCCGCCACAAATAAATGAATGTGTGGGAAACACTGTACAGTATATATATATATATATATATATATATATATATATATATATATATATATATATATATATATATATATATATATATATATATATATATATATATATATATATATATATGTCTTAATTAGATTATCCAAAAAATAGTGCTCGATACCGTGGTAGAGCGTAATATGTATGTGTGGGAAAAAATCACAAGACTATTTCATCTCTACAGGCCTGTTTCATGAGGGGTTTCCTCAATCCTCAGGAGATTTTTTATTTTATTTTTTTGAGGATTGAGGAAACCCCTCATGAAACAGGCCTGTAGAGATGAGATAGTCTTGTGATTTTTTCCCACACATACATATATATATATATATACATATATATATATATAATATCGAATGTTTTATCAAACGCGTTTTTTATTGATATCGATTACCGTATTTTCCAGACCATAGGGCGCACCGGATTATAAGGCACACTGCTGATGAGTGGGTCTAACCGGATTATAAGGCGCATTAAAGGGGTCATATTATGATTTTTTTTCTAAATGGAAAACACTTCCTTGTGGTCTACATAACATGTAATGGTGGTTCTTTGGTGAAAATGTTGCATAGATTATGTTTTACAGACCATCTCCAAGTCGCAGGATGCACCGTTTTGTGGGCGGTCTTACTTACGTGGCTCACCTTCGACAGCGTCTTCTCCCCGCCATCTTTGTTGTAGCGGTGTAGCGTGCAAGGACGGGAGTGGAAGAAGTGTCAAAAGATGGAGCTAACGGTTTTAACAACACCGGAAATGTGTCCCGCGAAAAACTGTCCGACCGGAACTCTTTAATAACTAAAGTTCCTTGGGTGAATAATGTAAACTCACTACACCGGTAGTTTTTAGCGCTTTCATAGCGAGTCTACTGACAGAAATAAGTACGAACTTTACACTACTTTATATTAGAAATGTCCCATACCTGGAAGATAGTGAAAAAGAATAAGCTTATCGACTACGTCGTCGTCGTCGTCAAGGACTACAATAGTGGACCTGCGCACATTTTCTGGACTTATGCAGATCCGAAAAACAGATCAGCAGCTACCAGAAGGTAACAAAAGTTTCTTTTGCATAATATTGTGAAACAAAACACCAGATAATGTGTACACTAATGGGTGCCATTTTGCGGTCCTTATACACGCACCATAGTAATACTCATACTTCTGACGCGCCGGCAAGCCATCAAGCGGCGCGGCTTCGAAGTCGTACTAAAACATTTTGGAAGATTTTTGAGCGCCGTTTGTAATGTTCTATATTTTCAATGGAACATTTAAAGTTTTGGTGTTGTTTGCTAGCGTCATCTAGGCTGCAACAACTAATCGATTAAAATCGATTATAAAAATAGTTGGCGATTAATTTAGTCGTCGATTTGTTGGATCTATGCTATGCGCAGAGGTAATTTTATTTTTATTTTATTTTATAAACTGCAACATGTACAAAGAGCTGAGAAACAATAATCAAAATAAGTATGATGCCAGTATGCGTTTTTCCCCCCAATAAAATACTGGAAAGGATAGAAATGCAGTTTGTCTCTTTTATCCGATTATTAATCGAAGTAATAATCGACAGATTAATTGATTATCAAATTAATCGTTAGTTGCAGCCCTAGCGTCACCTTGCAGTCTACACGTATCTCTTATGTGTGACTACCATCTACTAGTCAGACTTATCATTACACCATGTGCCAAATAAAATTGCTTCGAGGTCGGTAAGCACAACCAGAATTATTCCGTACATTAGGCGCGCCGGGTTGTAAGGCGCACTGTCGATTTGAGAGAATAGAACTTTTATTTAACCAGATAAGAAAACCCATTGAGATCAAGATCTCTTTCACAAGGGTGACCTGGCCAAGAGGTCAACAGCACATGTCACAGAGCAGTTTCAAAATAAATACAGAATGAAAGGATTTTAAGTGTGCCTTTTAGTCCGAAAAATACGGATTATATATTGATATCGTTTTATCGGCCTAGCTCTACTTGTGTGTGATGTATACTAGGGATGTCCGATAATATCGGCCTGCCGATATTATCGGCCGATAAATGCGTTAAAATGTAATATCGGAAATTATCGGTATCGGTTATTTTATTATCTGTATCGTTTTTTTTTGTTTTTTAAATTAAATCAACATAAAAAACACAAGATACACTTACAATTAGTGCACCAACCCAAAAAACCTCCCTCCCCCATTTACACTCATTCACACAAAAGGGTTGTTTCTTTCTGTTATTAATATTCTGCTTCCTACATTATATATCAATATATATCAATACAGTCTGCAAGGGATACAGTCCGTAAGCACACATGATTGTGCGTGCTGCTGCTCCACTAATAGTACTAACCTTTAACAGTTAATTTTACTCATTTTCATTCATTACTAGTTTCTATGTAACTGTTTTTATATTGTTTTACTTTCTTTTTTAGTCAAGAAAATGTTTTTAATTTAGTTATCTTATTTTTTTTTTTTTTTTTTAAAGTACCTTATCTTCACCATACCTGGTTGTCCAAATTAGGCATAATAATGTGTTAATTCCACGACTGCATATATCGGTTGATATCGGTATCGGTTGATATCGGTATCAGTAATTAAAGAGTTGGGGAATATCGGATATCGGCAAAAAGCCATTATCGGACATCCCTAATGTTTACCTTTCGTTTCGTTGCACTTGCCTGATTATGTTGTTGTTGCGGACAGCCTGCTTACCAGAACCTTCGCCAGAAGGTGGACAACTTTGTCGCGTCCCACCTGAGTACTCAGGACTGGAACCCGTCCATCAACAAGAACCAGATGAGGAACGGACTAAGACACAGTGTTGTCCAGTAAGAACTACTTACTGCCTTCCTTATTTCAACCGCTTTCCGTCATTTAGGCGCTTTTCATCGTGTGTACCGTTTCAGATCTGGCATGTTGGAGTCCGGGGTGGACAGGATCATCACGCAGGTCGTGGACCCAAAGATGAACCACACGTTCCGACCGCACATCGAGACCGCCATCCACGACTTCCTGTCAGGGGAGAAAAGGGAGGACAGCAACACTGGCCCGGCCGAGCAGACGGAGCCGTGCGAGGGCCAGTCCGCCTCGGGCCCCAGGACCCCTTAAGACCTTTCACAAAGAGGGGGGGTCAGGTTTGAAGAGCAGTCTCGAGGAGGGACTGAGGCTGGCCCTTTAAGAGGCGGGGACACAGGAGCGTCATGATGAAGACAGCAGACATGTTTGATGCTGCTCAGAACTTTTCATATTGACCCCCGCCCAACTTGAGGGTCACATGACCGTCCGCAAACATGTTAGGCCATTTCATGAATATAAAACTTATTTAACAACGGAACATTAACAACATCCTAAGTCAGTGATTCTAACACTGTGGTGGCTCCATCTAGTGGTACACCAAAGAATGGCTTGATCAAAGTACAGTGTTTTATTTTCTTATATTAAAACACTGTTACTGTTCAAACTGTGCGTAATGTTACAGTGGCCAAAAGTAATAAACATTCTTGTTAGATAAAACCTCTGCCTTGTTTTTAATGAATACTTAGGCCTACTACGCTACTGTGATGTAATACTGGTCATTATTATAACATTTGTGCAATGTTATGATAAAAGTTGGAATTTTACTCGATAACAGTCGCAATTTTACAAGAAAAGCTTAAAATGTTGGCAATTTTATGAAAAGAGTCGTAATTTCACTCGACAAAACTCACAATTTTATAAGAAAACTTGAAATTTTGGCAATATTATAATAATAATCGGAATTTCACTCGGCAAAAATGATGACGAAAGTCATAGTTTTACTCAACAAATGTCACTATTTTACGAGAATTGTGATAAAGGTCAGTATTATATATGATAAAGGTCGCCGTTTTCCATGAAAAAGTTATAATTTTTACGAGAAAATATTGCAATATTACAGAAACAGAAAGAATATGAGAAATTGTTCCCAATTTTATAAGAAAAACTGAACATTTGTGCAATATTATGGAAAAAAGTTGGAATTTTACTCAATAACAGTCGCAATTTTACAAGAAAAGCTTAAAATGTTGGCAATTTTATGAAAAGAGTCATAATTTTACTCGACAAAAGTCACAATTTTATAAGAAAACTTGAAATTTTGGCAATATAATAATCGGGATTTCACTTGGCAAAAATGATGACGAAAGTCATAATTTTACTCAAAAAATGTCACTATTTTACGAGAAAAACAAAAAAATTGGCAATATTGTGATAAAGGTCAGAATTTTATATGACAAATGTCGCCAGTTTGCATGAAAAAGTTATAACTTTTACGAGAAAATATTGCAATATTACAGAAACAGAAAAAATATGAGAAATTGTTCCCAAATTTATAAGAAAAACTGAACATTTGTGCAATATTATGGAAAAAAGTTGGAATTTTACTCAATAACAGTCGCAATTTTACAAGAAAAGCTTATCGGCCTGCCGATATTATCGGCCGATAAATGCGTTAAAATGTAATATCGGAAATTATCGGTATCGTTTTTTTCATTATCTGTATCGGTTTTTTTTTGTTTGTTTTTTTATTTATTTATTAAATCAACATGAAAAACACAAGATACACTTACAATTAATGCACCAACCCAAAAAACCTCCCTCCCCCCATTTCTTTCTGTTATTAATATTCTGGTTCCTACATTATACATCAATATATATCAATACAGTCTGCAAGGGATACAGTCCGTAAGCACACATGATTGTGCGTGCTGCTGCTCCACTAATAGTACTAACCTTTAACAGTTAATTTGACTCATTTTCATTAATTACTAGTTTCTATGTAACTGTTTTTATATTGTTGTACTTTATTTTTTATTCAAGAAAATGTTTTTAATTTAGTTATCTTATTTATTTTTTATTTTTTTTTAAAAGTACCTTATCTTCACCATACCTGGTTGTCCAAATTAGGCATAATAATGTGTTAATTCCACGACTGCATATATCGGTTGATATCGGTATCGGTTGATATCGGTATCAGTAATTAAAGAGTTGGACAATGTCGGAATATCGGATATCGTCAAAAAGCCATTATCGGACATCCTAACAACAACCTATCTGGATTCGATAAGAGAATTGATAAGGAATCGGTTCGATAAGAGGATTCAATAATGGGCTCCAACTCGTATTTGATTGTTTGTTTTTTTGAAAACTTTTTTTTTATGGCCGTCAGCGAATCCATAAATGATCCATAAATACAAGCCAGAGGGTTCAAAGTGTAATAAAAAAAGTAGCGGCTTATAGTTCGTAATTCACGGTATTTGGTTTAATATAAAAGTTTGTGTACATCACAACACGGTCAATGTGGCACAACAGCAGACTGCTTATCACTGATGTTTGTGTCGCTAAGTTTGGGTTACGTCATCCCCCGAGTGTGTGTGTGTGTGTGCGTGTGCGTGTGTGTGTGTGTGTACGTGTGTCTGTGTGTGTGTGTGTGTCTGTGTGTGTGTGTGTGTGTGTGTGTGTTAAGGGTCACTGTGTGGGCGGCTGTCATGAGCTGAGGGAGAGCGCGGTAGACCAAAAACAGATTGGGAGAGAGTGCGTACTAACAAGGTAAACAACAACCCAGCAGGCACAAGACATTGATACAACGTTGATTATACGTACATGTTTTTGTTTTTTTAAAAACTGATGTTGAAACAACGTTGCAAAGTAGTTGTGTTTGTAAATCGAGACAATGTTGATGGACCTACATGGTAGGTTGGGAAATGACCAAAATTCAATGGTCCAATCAACGTCAGAACCCAACATTGATTAAACATCATCAAAAAGCATGTTGTTTCAACGTGTATTTGTGTTGTAGAATATTGGTTGGGAAAATGACCAAAATTCAACGGTCAAATCAACATCAGAAACCAACATTGAATAAACGTTGTCAAAAGCACGTTGTTTCAACGTTGTATTTGTGTTGTAGAATATTGGTTGGGAAATTATCAAATTGCAATGGTCAAATCAACGTCAGAACCCGACATTGATTAAATATCGTCAAAAAGCATGTTGTTTCAACGTTGTATTTGTGTTATAGAATATTGGTTGGGAAAATGACCAAAATTCAACGGTCAAATCAACATCAGAAACCAACATTGATTAAGCATCATCAAAAAGTATGTTGTTTCAACGTTGTATTTGGGTTCTAGAATATTGGTTGGGAAAATGACCAAAATTCAACGGTCAAATCAACATCAGAAACCAACATTGAATAAACGTTGTCAAAAGCACGTTGTTTCAACGTTGTATTTGTGTTGTAGAATATTGGTTGGGAAATTATCAAATTGCAATGGTCAAATCAACGTCAGAACCCGACATTGATTAAATATCGTCAAAAAGCATGTTGTTTCAACGTTGTATTTGTGTTATAGAATATTGGTTGGGAAAATGACCAAAATTCAACGGTCAAATCAACATCAGAAACCAACATTGATTAAGCATCATCAAAAAGCATGTTGTTTCAACGTGTATTTGTGTTGTAGAATATTGGTTGGGAAAATGACCAAAATTCAACGGTCAAATCAACATCAGAAACCAACATTGAATAAACGTTGTCAAAAGCACGTTGTTTCAACGTTGTATTTGTGTTGTAGAATATTGGTTGGGAAATTATCAAATTGCAATGGTCAAATCAACGTCAGAACCCGACATTGATTAAATATCGTCAAAAAGCATGTTGTTTCAACGTTGTATTTGTGTTATAGAATATTGGTTGGGAAAATGACCAAAATTCAACGGTCAAATCAACATCAGAAACCAACATTGATTAAGCATCATCAAAAAGTATGTTGTTTCAACGTTGTATTTGGGTTCTAGAATATTGGTTGGGAAAATGACCAAAATTCAACGGTCAAATCAACATCAGAAACCAACATTGAATAAACGTTGTCAAAAGCACGTTGTTTCAACGTTGTATTTGTGTTGTAGAATATTGGTTGGGAAATTATCAAATTGCAATGGTCAAATCAACGTCAGAACCCGACATTGATTAAATATCGTCAAAAAGCATGTTGTTTCAACGTTGTATTTGTGTTATAGAATATTGGTTGGGAAAATGACCAAAATTCAACGGTCAAATCAACATCAGAAACCAACATTGATTAAGCATCATCAAAAAGCATGTTGTTTCAACGTGTATTTGTGTTGTAGAATATTGGTTGGGAAAATGACCAAAATTCAACGGTCAAATCAACATCAGAAACCAACATTGAATAAACGTTGTCAAAAGCACGTTGTTTCAACGTTGTATTTGTGTTGTAGAATATTGGTTGGGAAATTATCAAATTGCAATGGTCAAATCAACGTCAGAACCCGACATTGATTAAATATCGTCAAAAAGCATGTTGTTTCAACGTTGTATTTGTGTTATAGAATATTGGTTGGGAAAATGACCAAAATTCAACGGTCAAATCAACATCAGAAACCAACATTGATTAAGCATCATCAAAAAGTATGTTGTTTCAACGTTGTATTTGGGTTCTAGAATATTGGTTGGGTAAATGACCAAAATTCAATGGTCAAATCAACGTCAGAACCCAACATTGATTAAAAGTTGTCAAAAAGCATGTTGTTTCAACGTTGTATTTGTGTTGTAGAATATTGTTTGGAAAATGACCAAATTCCAAACAATGGTCAAATCAAAGTCAGAACCCAACATTGATTAAATATCGTCAAAAGCACATTGTTTCAATGTTGTATTTGTTTTGTCGAATATTGGTTGGGAAAATGACCAAAATTCAATGGTCAAATCAAAGTCACAACCCGACATTGAATAAACGTTGCCAAAAACATGTTTCAACTTTATGTTTGAGTTGCTCAACGTCAGGACCTAATTCAACAAGTTCCTGAAGTTGTTTTAATGTCTTGTGCCTGCACACACACACACACACACACACACACACACACACACACACACACACACACACACACACACACACACACACACGCACACACACACGCACGCACACACACACGCACACACACACGCACACACACGCACGCACGCACACACGCACACACACACGCACGCACACACACACGCACACACACACGCACGCACGCACACACACACACGCACACACACACGCACACACACACGCACACACACACACACACGCACACACACACACGCACACACAGGGTTGTAAGAAAAGGGATGTTGTGATTGGCTCCCAGGCCGCCAGTGTCACATGACTGCATGTCAAAGGTCTTGGCAGTCAAGTCACAACAATGCTTTGAAGCAAAGAAGATGAACCTTGACCCCGGACAAACAATATCAAAACAGGTTCAAAACACTCCTGGTCCTCTTCATATTTTGTAACAGTCTACTGTCACCTCCTTGCATCCTAGCACCCCCAGTCGATACCACCGATCATATCATTCTATTAGAACGTATCAAAACACGTATTGGTGTGTCAGACTTAGCCATTTCTTGGTTTAACTCTGATCTTACTGACAGTATGGCAGTGTGTCTCCTATAACTATGTCACCTCTGAGTATGTTGAGGTCACGTGCGGAGTTCCTCAGGGTTCAGTTCTTGGCCCTGCACTCTTCAGCATCCACATGCTGACTCTAAGTGACATCATACACAAATACGCTGTTAGATTTCACTGTAATGCTGATGACAACCAAACACTTATACACTTATTTAATAATACCACCTTAACATTTGACAACCAAACACTTATACACCTATTTAATAATACCACCTTAACATTTGACAACCAAACACTTATACACCTATTTAATAATACCACCTTAACATTTGACAACCAAACAATTATACACTTATTTAATAATACCACCTTAACATTTGACAACCAAACACTTATACACCTATTTAATAATACCACCTTAACATTTGACAACCAAACAATTATACACTTATTTAATAATACCACCTTAACATTTGACAACCAAACACTTATACACCTATTTAATAATACCACCTTAACATTTGACAACCAAACAATTATACACTTATTTAATAATACCACCTTAACATTTGACAACCAAACACTTATACACTTATTTAATAATACCACCTTAACATTTGACAACCAAACAATTATACACTTATTTAATAATACCACCTTAACATTTGACAACCAAACACTTATGCACCTATTTATTAATACCACCTTAACATTTGACAACCAAACAATTATACACCTATTTAATAATACCACCTTAACATTTGACAACCAATTATACACCTATTTAATACCACCTTAACATTTGACAACCAAACAATTATACACCTATTTAATAATACCACCTTAACATTTGACAACTAAACAATTATACACCTATTTAATAATACCACCTTAACATTTGACAACCAAACAATTATACACCTATTTAATAATACCACCTTAACATTTGACAACCAAACAATTATACACCTATTTAATAATACCACCTTAACATTTGACAACCAAACACTTATACACCTATTTAATAATACCACCTTAACATTTGACAACCAAACACTTATACACTTATTTAATAATACCACCTTAACATTTGACAACCAAACAATTATACACCTATTTAATAATACCACCTTAACATTTGACAACCAAACAATTATACACTTATTTAATAATACCACCTTAACATTTGACAACCAAACACTTATACACCTATTTAATAATACCACCTTAACATTTGACAACCAAACAATTATACACTTATTTAATAATACCACCTTAATATTTGACAACCAAACACTTATACACTTATTTAATAATACCACCTTAACATTTGACAACCAAACAATTATACACTTATTTAATAATACCACCTTAACATTTGACAACCAAACACTTATACACCTATTTAATAATACCACCTTAACATTTGACAACCAAACACTTATACACCTATTTAATAATACCACCTTAACATTTCATAACCAAACACTTATACTCTTATTTAATAATACCACCTTAACATTTGACAACCAAACACTTATACACTTATTTAATAATACCACCTTAATATTTGACAACCAAACAATTATACACTTATTTAATAATACCACCTTAACATTTGACAACCAAACACTTATACACTTATTTAATAATACCACCTTAACATTTGACAACCAAACACTTATACACTTATTTAATAATACCACCTTAATATTTGACAACCAAACAATTATACACTTATTTAATAATACCACTACATTCTTCCATAAAATAAATAAACAGCTTCTATATTACTTAAAAGAAAACTAGGTTTTGGTAAATAAAATGAATACATTTTCTGGACAGGACCCATTTAAAGATATATTTATATTGTTTTAAAATAAAAACATATATATATATATATATATATATATATATATATATATATATATATATATATATATATATATATATATATATATATATATATATATATATATATATATATATATATATATATATTTTAAATGATTAAAAATTGCGACTAATTCAAAAATCTAATTTTTTTTTAAAACACCCCACTCTGTGTTTTTTTAATCTATGCACTCTCACACTCACATAAATTACCAGTCTGAAGAGAGAGTGAAGAATGAGGTGTGTGTGTCTGTGTGTCTAGTTAACTTTCAGTTTCAATCCCTGCCAAGGTTTTACCAAACCAAGGAGGACAAAAGCATGAGAGACGGGCGACCATTTTAGAGACTGCTTCGACCTTTAGATAGCTCGGTTCATTCCCTCACAGCACTGCAGTTTCTATTTCTACTTAAATTGTAGAAGAAAAAGATCTGGGCGGACTGTCGGGGTGGGGGTGGGGCGGGGGCAGGGGAGGGTGAGGTAGGTCCTAATATGATATGACACAATTGCCATATGCATTAGATCAGTGATAAATATTCAGACACAGTGTTACTGTTCAAACTCTGTGTGGAAATATCAAATATACTTGTTGAATAGAACCTCTGCTTTGTTTTTAACAAATACTTAGGTGTACTACGCTACTGTATTTTAATGTTGGTGGGACTTTAAGTGTTTTTCTGAGGTGGTTACTTGGTGACAAAAGTTAGACAAACGCCGCTTTAGATTTTTTTTCAAACAAATTTTAAGTCTGCAGATATTTAAGTAGTTCACAAAAATGTTAGAAATAATGATGACATAATTTTTGTTGCACGATCAGACAATATTAAAGTTAAAAAACAAGCACTAATTGCACGTTTTCCTTTAAAAATGGAAAGAAGGGATCTATTTAGTGAGAAAGGTGACACCTGTTGACACTGTTAACCACGTTATACTGTTAGATAAGCTCAGAGCAATCGGATTTGATAAAACCTCATGGAGCTGGATGCAATCCTACTTGGAGGGGAGGGAGCAGGTGGTAGAGGTGAACGGCACCGTGTCCGTCCCCCCCTCTCAGTGAGCTGTGGAGTCCCCCAAGGCAGTATATTAGGGCCTTTACTGTTCCTAATATACATAAACGACATGTCATCAGCATGCGACTGTGAATTGTTTTTGTTTGCGGATGACTCGGCCCTGCTGGTATCCGACAAGGACAAGTCACAGGTGGAGAAAATCCTCAGTGCTGAGCTCTGTAGAACTTGCACCTGGCTCACTGACAATAAACTATCCATACACTTGGGTACAACGGAATCCATCCTGTTTGGGTCCCACATCAACCTCAAGAAAGTCAGTGACTTCACTATAAAAGTGGGTGACAGTGTCATCACCAGGAAAGATGAGGTCACCTACCTAGGTTCCATTCTAGAGGCTAACCTTTCCTGTGATAAAATGGCAACCAAGGTGATCAAAAAGGTCAACCAACGGACGAGATTTCTCTACAGAATCTCCTCTCTGGTCAACAAAAGCACCATGAAGATTCTAGAGGGAACTCTCATTCAACCCTTTTTCGATTACGCTTGCACCTCCTGGTACCCTAGCACCTCCAAAACCCTCAAATCTAAACTCCAAACATCCCAGAACAAGCTAGTCAGGTTACTTCTAGACCTCCACCCCAGATCACACCTCACTCCTACCCACTTCTCCAAAGTGGGCTGGCTCAAGGTGGAGGACAGATTAAAACAACTTGCACTGAGCCTAGTCTATAAAATCCGCTACACCTCCCTGATACCGAAGTACATGTCAAACTACTTCCTTAACCGCCATAACCACAACACCAGGGGGAGCTCCACTAACCACGTTAAACCCAGATTCCGATCTAACAAAGGTCTTAAAGGCCTACTGAAATGATTTTTTTTTATTTAAACGGGGATAGCAGATCCATTCTATGTGTCATACTTGATCATTTCGCGATATTGCCATATTTTTGCTGAAAGGATTTAGTATAGAACAACGACGATAAAGTTTGCAACTTTTGGTCTCTGATAAAAAAAAAAGCCTTGCCCCTACCGGAAGTAGCGTGACGTAGTCAGTTGTTCGCTTCCTCATTTTTTCCTATTGTTTTCAATGCAGCTAGAGCGATTCGGACCGAGAAAGCGACGATTACCCCATTAATTTGAGCGAGGATGAAAGATTCGTGGATGAGGAACGTTAGAGTGATGGACTAGAATGCAGTGCAAGACATATCTTTTTTCGCTCTGACCGTAACTTAGGTACAAGCTGGCTCATTGGATTTCACACTCACTCCTTGTTCTATTGTGGATCACGGATTTGTATTTTAAACCACCTGGGATACTATATCCTCTTGAAAATGAGAGTCCAGAACGCAAAATGGACATTCACAGTGACTTTTATCTCCACGACAATACATCGGCGAAGCTCTTTAGCTACTGAGCTAACGTGATAGCATCTGGCTCAAATGCAGATTAAAAATAAATAAATAAATCCCTGACTAGAAGAATAGACAGAAGATCAACAATACTATTAAACCATGGACATGTAACTACACGGTTAATAATTCTCAGCCTGGCAAAGCTTAACAATGCTGTTGCTAACGACACTGAAGCTAAATTAGCAACTTAGCAACCGGACCTCACAGAGCTATGATAAAACATTAGCGCTCCACCTACGCCAGCCAGCCCTCGTCTGCTCATCAACACCCGTGCTCACCTGCGTTCCAGCGATCGACGGCGCGACGAAGGACTTCACCCGATCACAGATGCGGTTGGCGGCTAGCGTTGGCTAGCGTTGGCTAGCGCGTCTGCTATCCAAGTAAGTCTTCCTTGTTGTGTTGCTACAGCCAGCCGCTAATACACCGATCCCACCTACAACTTTCTTCTTTGCAGTCTCCATTGTTCATTAAACAAATTGCAAAAGATTCACCAACGCAGATGTCCAAAATACTGTGGAATTTTGAGATGAAAACAGAGCTTTTTGTATTGGCTTCAATGGGCTACCGATACTCCTGTTTCACTGGCTACGTCACGCGCATACGTCATCATCCAAAGGCGTTTTCAACCGGAAGTTTAGCGGGAAATTTAAAATGTCACTTTATAAGTTAACCCGGCCATATTGGCATGTGTTGCAATGTTAAGATTTCATCATTGATATATAAACTATCAGACTGCGTGGTCGCTAGTAGTGGCTTTCAGTAGGCCTTTAACTCATTCTCCTTCTGTGCCACATCAATATGGAATGCACTCCCAACAGGTGTAAAAGAAAGGGCATCTCTATCCTCCTTCAAAACCGCACTAAAACAACACCTCCAGGCAACTTCAACCCTAAACTAACACCCTCCCCCTTCCACATCATACCTCTTCGGATCGTAAATAATCAAATGTAGACACTTTTTCTTATACTTTCTGATCTCTCTCTCTATGTCCACTACTTGCTGTACATATCCTACCAAGTCAGTCCTACACTGTTCCAATGTCCATTTCTCTGATGATGCAATTGTTGATGACTGAAGTGTTGATATCAACCAATCCTAAACCCCCCCTCCCCCTCCATATCCCACACCCCTTTTTTTGATTGATGGAAACTTTTATTAGTAGGTTGCACAGTGAAGTACATATTCCGTACAATTGACCACTAAATGGTAACACCCCAATAAGTTTTTCAACTTGTTTAAGTCGGGGTCCACTTCAATTGATTCATGATACAGACAGGTTTGGTTGGTATCAACACTTCAGTCATCAACAATTGCATCATCAGAGAAATGGACATTGGAACAGTGTAGGACTGACTTGGTAGGATATGTACAGCAAGTAGTGGACATAGAGAGAGATCAGAAAGTATAAGAAAAAGTGTCTACATTTGATTGTTTACATTTGATTATTTATAGTCCGAAGAGGTATTTAAATAATTGTAAATAATGTAAGTAATTCAATGTATATACTCTGATGATTATCTTGTGTGATGACTGTATTATGAAAATAGTATATATCTGTATCATGAATCAATTTAAGCCAGGGGTCACCAACGCGGTGCCCGCGGGCACCAGGTAGCCCGTAAGGACCAGATGAGTAGCCCGCTGGCCTGTTCTAAAAATAGCTCAAATAGCAGCACTTACCAGTGAGCTGCCTCTATTTTTTAAATTGTATTTATTTACTAGCAAGCTGGTCTCGCTTTGCCCGACATTTTTAATTCTAAGAGAGACAAAACTCAAATAGAATTTGAAAATCCAAGAAAATATTTTAAAGACTTGGTCTTCGCTTGTTTAAATAAATTCATTATTTTTTTTTACTTTGCTTCTTATAACTTTCAGAAAGACAATTTTAGAGAAAAAATACAACCTTAAAAATGATTTTAGGATTTTTAAACACATATACATTTTTACCTTTTAAATTCCTTCCTCTTCTTTCCTGACAATTTAAATCAATATTCAAGTAAATTTATTTTTTTTATTGTAAAGAATAATAAATACATTTTAATTGAATTCTTCATTTTAGCTTCTGTTTTTTCGACAAAGAATATTTGTGAAATATTTCTTCAAACTTATTATGATTAAAATTCAAAAAAAATTATTCTGGCAAATCTCGAAAATCTGTAGAATCAAATTTAAATCTTATTTCAAAGTGTTTTGAATTTCTTTTAAAATGTTTGTCCTGGAAAATCTAGAAGAAATAATGATTTGTCTTTGTTAGAAATATAGCTTGGTCCAATTTGTTATATATTCTAACAAAGTGCAGATTGGATTTTAACCTATTTAAAACATGTCATTAAAAATTCTACAATTAATCTTAATCAGGAAAAATGACTAATGATGTTCCATGAATTATTTTTTTTATTTTTTTCAAAAAGATTCGAATTAGCTAGTTTTTCTCTTCTTTTTTTCCAGTTGAATTTTGAATTTTAAAGAGTCGAAATTGAAGATAAACTATGTTTCAAAATTGAATTGTCATTTTTTTTGGTGTTTTCTCCTCTTTTAAACCGTTCAATTAAGTGTAAATATCATTAATTATTAATAATAACATAGAGTTAAAGGTAAATTGAGCAAATTGGCTATTTCTGGCAATTTATTGAAGTTTGTATCAAACTGGTAGCCCTTCGCATTAATCAGTACCCAAGAAGTAGCTCTTGCTTTCAAAAAGGTCAACCCCGACTTAAACAAGTTGAAAAACTTATTCGGGTGTTACCATTTAGTGGTCAATTGTACGGAATATGTACTGTACTGCGCAATCTACTAATAAAAGTCTCAATCAATCTATCAATCAATGTTGGAGTGCATGGTCACGTGCTTTTATTGCCGATGAGTTTCCGGGGTTTTGCTCGGCGCAGGCGCACAAGTCAGTTTCTCTTCACTTATCTTGAACTGATTTCCTATTCAAAGCTGTGCACGAGGCCGCCCGCCCGGCGATTGGCTGACGCGAACGCGCACGCCGTATAAAAGCGGCTCCGCGCCCGCGCACCGCACACGCCCCTCCCCTCCTCCCCACTACGCCCCGCGCAGACATGAACACGCATGCGCCGGCCGTGCTCCTGCTTCTCTGGCTCTCCGCGTGCGGACACCTGCGCGGCTCGGACATGCGCGACGTCACGGACGACAGACACGCGGCCGACGCCAAACGTCGCCTCTCCCCGCAGAGCACAGGTGGGTGGTCCACGCGAACGTGACGTCACCGCGACAACTCAACTGCTCCCGTTTATTGTACCCCCACTCCCGCTCCCGCTCCCGCTCCCACTCCCACTCCCGCTCCCGCTCCCACTCCCGCTCCCACTCCCACTCCCGCTCCCGCTCCCGCTCCCACTCCCACTCCCGCTCCCACTCCCACTCCCACTCCCACCAGCGGCCATCCAGACGTGCCTGCTGGGTTCAGACGACGTGGGCTGCGAGACTTTCCAGTGCTTCAGCAACAACTCGTGCGAGATCCACGGGCTGCATCGCATCTGCGTCACGCTGCTGCACCACGCGGGGAACTACGACTCACAGGTGGGCTCAGAGATGACTTTGATTGTGGTGTGGACACGCGTGTTGAGGTCACGTGCGGAGTTCCACAGGGTTCGGTTCTTGGCCCTGCACTACTGCTGCCGCTAGGTGACGTCATACGCAAATATGCTGTTAGCTTTCGCTGTTATGCTGATGACACTTATTTAGTAATACCACCTTAACATTTGACAACCAATTAACACACTTGTTTAATAATACCACCTTAACATTTGACAACCAATTAACACACTTGTTTAATAATACCACCTTAACATTTGACAACCAATTAACACACTTGTTTAATAATACCACCTTAACATTTGACAACCAATTACACTTATTTAATAATACCACCTTAACATTTGACAACCAATTAACACACTTATTTAATAATACCACCTTAACATTTGACAACCAATTACACTTATTTAATAATACCACCTTAACATTTGACAACCAATTAACACACTTATTTAATAATACCACCTTAACATTTGACAACCAATTACACACTTATTTAATACCACCTTAACATTTGACAACCAATTAACACACTTATTTAATAAATACCACCTTAACATTTGACAACCAATTAACACACTTATTTAATAATACCACCTTAACATTTGACAACCAATTACACACTTATTTAATACCACCTTAACATTTGACAACCAATTAACATACTTATTTAATAAATACCACCTTAACATTTGACAACCAATTAACACATTTGTTTAATAATACCACCTTAACACTTGACAACCAATTACACACTTGTTTAATAATACCACCTTAACATTTGACAACCAATTATACACTTGTTTAATAAATACCACCTTAACATTTGACAACCAATTAACACACTTATTTAATACCACCTTAACATTTGACAACCAATTATACACTTGTTTAATAATACCACCTTAACATTTGACAACCAATTAACACTTATTTAATAAATACCACCTTAACATTTGACAACCAATTAACACACTTATTTAATACCACCTTAACATTTCACAACCAATTAACACTTATTTAATAATACCACCTTAACATTTGACAACCAATTATACACTTGTTTAATAATACCACCTTAACATTTGACAACCAATTATACACTTGTTTAATAATACCACCTTAACATTTGACAACCAATTATACACATTTGTTTAATAATACCACCTTAACATTTGACAACCAATTACACACTTGTTTAATAATACCACCTTAACATTTGACAACCAATTACACACTTGTTTAATAATACCACCTTAACATTTGGCAACCAATTATACACTTGTTTAATAAATACCACCTTAACATTTGACAACCAATTAACACACTTATTTAATACCACCTTAACATTTGACAACCAATTATACACTTGTTTAATAATACCACCTTAACATTTGACAACCAATTAACACACTTATTTAATAAATACCACCTTAACATTTGACAACCAATTAACACACATATTTAATAATACCACCTTAACATTTGACAACCAATTATACACTTATTTAATAATACCACCTTAACATTTGACAACAAATTTTTTTTATTCAATAATACCGCCTTAACATTTGACAAGCAAACAATTTTACACCTATTTAATAATACCACCTTAACTAATCAGGTGTGGTGAAATTATTCTCTGCATTTGACCCATTGACAACCAAACAATTATACACCCATTTAATACCACCTTAACATTTGACAACCAATTATACACTTATTTAATAATACCACCTTAACATTTGACAACCAATTATAGACTTATTTAATAATACCACCTTAACATTTGACAACCAAACAATTATACACCCATTTAATACCACCTTAACATTTGACAACCAATTATACACTTATTTAATAATACCACCTTAACATTTGACAACCAAACAATTATACACCCATTTAATACCACCTTAACATTTGACAACCAATTATACACTTATTTAATAATACCACCTTAAAATTTGACAACCAATTATACACCTATTTAATAATACCACCTTAACATTTGACAACCAATTATACACCTATTTAATAATACCGCCTTAACATTTGACAACCAATTATACACCTATTTAATAATACCGCCTTAACATTTGACAACTAAACAATTATACACCTGTTTAATAATACCACCTTAACATTTGACAAGCAAACAATTTTACACCTATTTAATAATACCACCTTAACTTTTTTTTTCTTTTGAGTACCAATGATTGTCACACAGGTGTGGTGAAATTATTCTCTGCATTTGACCCATTGACAACCAAACAGTTATACACCCATTTAATACCACCTTAACATTTGACAACCAATTATACACTTATTTAATAATACCACCTTAACATTTGACAACCAATTATACACTTATTTAATAATACCACCTTAACATTTGACAACTAATTATACACCTATTTAATAATATCACCTTAACATTTTTTTTTTTAAGTACCAATGATTGTCACACAGAAGGTGTGGTGAAGTTATTCTGTGCATTTGACCCATTGACAACCAAACAATTATACACATTTAATAATACCACCTTAACATTTGACAACCAAACAATTATACACATTTAATAATACCACCTTAACATTTGACAACCAATTATTCACCTGTTTAATACTGCCTTAACATTTGACAACCAATTATACACCTATTTAATAATACCACCTTAACATTTGACAACCAATTATACACCTATTTAGTAATACCACCTTAACATTTTACAACCAATTATACACCTATTTAATAATACCACCTTAACATTTGACAACCAATTATTCACCTATTTAATAATACCACCTTAACATTTGACAATCATTACATACCTATTTAATAATACCACCTTAACATTTGACAACCAATTATACACTTGTTTAATAATACCACCTTAACATTTGACAACCAAACAGTTATACACCTATTAAACAATACCACATTTGACAACCAGTCCGTCCCACGTGTGTCTGTGCTCACGTGTGTCTGGGATCACGTGTGTCTGTGCTCACCTGTGTCTGTGCTCACGTGTGTCTCACAGGGCAAGTTGTCGGTGAAGGAGGCGCTGCGGTGTCTGGCGCTGGGCCTCCGTCAGCGGTTCAGCTGCATCAGTCGTCGCTGCGTGGCCGTGAAGGATCTGCTCTTCTCGCTGCAGAGGGACTGCTTCTCCAAGCACCAGCTGTGTCTCACCGTGCGGGACCACCTGGACACAGTCAGCAGCCTGGTCCACTTCCACCTGCTCTTCCCCCCCGGGTGAGTTGACGCGGCAGGGAAAGGGAAAATGTGGTTCCGGTGTGACTTTTTGTCCCGCGTCTTGTTTAGACCGCATGCTGAGCTGATGAACTTCCTGTTGGAGTGCGGCGGCGACGTCCGGTCCTGGGTGGGCCGCCGCCTGCGGGGACAATGTGAGCAGCACTGGGGGGCGCTTTGCGGCAGTTTCAGCCCCGCCTGTCTGGACGACCCACCCACCGGCACGCCAAGACCACCGGCCGTAGCGACCCAAGCGGCGGACAACGTGACATGGTCCGGACTCAATGCCACGGAGAACCCCTAACCTGTTTTTGTATTTTTATACTTTTTACATTTTTTTAAACCAGGACAAAACTATCTACCTCACCGCTAACCAGCAGGGGGCGCCAACACTCTTCACTCTTGTATTTTTTTTTTAGTTTATAAACCGGTTATGTACGAGTCTTTTAATGTATTTTTCATTTACGAGAAATGTGACGTTTATTTAAATAAAAGCCAAACAAACAAATGAATGTCACGCGTGAGTCCACTGACACCTGCTGGCAGATGCAAATAACCACTGGTTACCACGGTTACAAAGTCAGTCATTTTGAACTGTAGTATTCGGAGCAGAAATCCTACAATGTAGGGCTGGGCGATAAGACAATATCAATATATCGCGATAGACATGTAACTGATAAAAGATTGCGTCCAAGCATGAAAGGTACTTGCTCTCTGCTGACCGAGCCACACAGGAAGTGGTCAGTGGGAGTGACCGGCCAATCAGGTAACCGTATCAAGTTTGGTTGTGGTTGATTCCTTGGAGTGGAATTGTGGATGAGTTTACTGTATAAAGCGAACGTAATCAGACACGTGTTCTTTAAATGCAAGGCGCCACAGCATCTTAGCCATACCTACCCTATAGAGCACCGCTGTAATTTCCCTGCAGAAATTACTTAAATTTCTATTTACTTTTTTGTTAAATTTTTGCACACTTTTTTTTAACTGTTTAATATGATTTTATCATTAACCATATTGGTCTGTATATGCAAGGCGCCACAGCATCTTTGCAGTGCTTACCCTTTAGAGCACCGCTGTAATTTCCCTGCAGAAATTACTTAAATTTCTATTGACTTTTTTTGTTAAATTTTTGCACATTTCTTACTTTTTTTTAACGGTTTAATATGATTATCATTAACCATATTGGTCTGTAAATGCAAGGCGCCACAGCATCTTTGCCGTGCTTACCCTTTAGAGCACCGCTGTAATTTCCATGCAGAAATTACTGACATTTCTTTGCGTATTTAACTAATATTTTGTTTACATAGTTTCCTTTCTGCCTTGGGTATTATAATCAGGGTAGATTTTAAATTTAGTACATTTTTCTCCTGGTGGTTGCAGATAGTTCCATCCATGGGGTCACGGGGGCAGCAGAATAGCCCAAACTTTCCTCTCCCCTGATACTTCCTGTAGCATCCTGAGGCGTCATGGCCAGGAATAAGTGATATTGACCTACAGCCGTATCGCCCGG
Organism: Entelurus aequoreus; assembly: GCF_033978785.1. Lineage (NCBI taxonomy): Eukaryota > Metazoa > Chordata > Actinopteri > Syngnathiformes > Syngnathidae > Entelurus > Entelurus aequoreus. Next base: position 85,497,641 of record NC_084735.1, read on the forward strand.
CCCTGACTCGATGTGTGACGTCCACTGGCGAGGGGGAGGAGTTTAGATGAACGGGAAGAGGCGCTTCTTGAGGATGTAGAGCACGGTGGCGAGGAAGAGCGCCAACGCCAGGAAGATGAGCAGCTTGTCCGTCAGCTCCCGCCTGTTGTACTTGAGGATCAGCTTCCTGCCCAGGTGGATGGTGCCTGTCATGCTTTTGAACTCCTCGTTGGTCTCCTGCACTGTGCGGGAGGAGGTGGCTGTGGAGGAGATGGAGAGTGTGAGGCGAGTGTGTTCTTGTATTTCTACCCTTCTTGAGACATCAACAAGGAAAAGTGCCTTCCATAGGAGGTGATGACATAAATCATGGTACGGAAAAGCATTGCATCTAATAGAGAATGTCTCATTTGTACCCCCTGGTGGTGAAATCTATCAAAAAGGAGGGATTTTTCAAATTGACTGTCAGTTTTAAAAGTGCTCCCCCTCTGGTTAACATATCAGAATAGTTTTATTGCCATTGTTTGAGAACGGGTTCACAAACTAGGAATTTTTCTTGGTGCAAACGTGCAACATAAAACACGTATAACTAGGGATACTCGAAACCAGTTTTCCCGGTTGTTTGATAAGAAAAGAACCGAGTCCTCGGACTCGAATCCCTTTTTGAGAACCGGTACCCGTTATCGAGACCACTATAGTAAAGGAAAAGAGTTGATTCTTTATTCGAATCCCGTCCCGACCAGAAATGCTCCGTGGGACATCACAATAAATGACGTCACGTAGCTCAGTCATTAGGCGCAGATAGCGAAAGCAGGAAAACAATGGACGGGAAAAAGCGCTCCAAGGTGTAATAAAGTTCAAAACAAAAGCTATAATCCATCGAATAACTTTACTGAGAGATTTGAGCAGGGTAAAACACATGACCAACACTTTTACCACCAACCGGAAACATAGCAACCAGGCTAGCAACGCACCTCCTTTACGGCAGCTGTCGCAACGTTCTTAAAACAACCGCAGCACATACATATATATACAACATATCTCCCTTTTTTAACTTTTGTTTTTCTTTCCTTGTAAACGTTACAAAATCACACTGTAGATGTGTTGTCGGTCTAATTATAAATAATGCAGACGAGGCGTGTTGGCTGACTTCTTGACGTTTACGTTCACAGCGTGGCAACATGCAACACTTTTCGGGGCTACCGCGCATGCTCGTCACTCCCGTTGCATGCTGGGTAGTGTAGTTGTTATATTCTCTCGCTCATAACATTTTTCCCCCTATAAAGAAATAATGTTAACTCAATAAAGTGTATTTTTTTTTTAGCTTTAACTTTTCATTTTTTAGCATTGTAACCACATTTGCAAACAACTTTTCTCTTCATAGAATGTTCTTTCAATAAAGAAATAAAGTGCAAAAATGTCAAAGCATCATAACAAACAGTTATGTTCCAATAGCAGCAGAAGTGCACTTTTTGGAGAGCTGTATTATTTTCAGTTTTGTGCCCGAGGGACTGATTTTATTTAACACTATATTATTATTTATACACCTATAGTGATCACAGAGACAGCTTGTTTTTGTGTTACTGTATATATTTGTTTCTCTGAAAAATCCCACTTAATATACTTTGGGTAACAACAGTCAATATTTATTTTTTTAATTTTATTTTTTTAGGTGGGTAACAGTCAATATTTATTTATTTATTAGATTTTATTTTTTTATTATATAATAAAAGTAAGCTTTTGTTAAACCAAATATTGTGTGTTTTTTTTCCATATACAACAACCTATCTGGACTCCATAAGAGAATCGATAAGGAATCTGTTCGATAAGAGGATTCCATAATAGGCTCCAACTCGATAATTCCTTATCAAACATCATCCCTACATATAACCCATATTTGGTAATAAAAAGAGCTGTAACTGAGCTATCAGACTTGGAAGGAATTCAAGGAGCTGCTGTTAGGAGTTATTGTTCATTTGCCTGATGGCCCAGGGGAAAAAACTGTTCAGGTGTGGGTCTGGATGGAGCGTAGTCTCCTGCCTGAGGGGAGAGGGGAGAATAGTCAGCTGTGATCCCACTCACACGCCTCCTGGTCCTGGAGGAGAACAAGTCCTGGAGGGATGGGGAGCTTGCAGCCAATCACCTTCTCAGCAGCACGTACGATGCGCCGCAGTCTACTCTTACCCTGGACTGTGGCGCCGGGGAACCACACTGTGATGGAGGAGGTCAGGATGGACTCTATGATGGCTGAGTAATAGTGGTGCCCAAGAAACGGAAGGAGTCCACAATGGGGACCATGATCATCTCCACTGTTTTCTGGGCGTTCAGCTCCAGGTTGTTGAGGCTGCACCAGGACGCCAGCCGGTCCACCTCTCTCCTGTAGGCGGACTCATCGCCATTCGAGATGAGCCCGATGAGGGTGGTGTCATCCGCAAACTTGAGCAGTTTTACGGATTGGTGACCGGAGGTGCAGCAGTTTGTATACAGGGGGAGAGTACACAGCCCTGAGGAGTACCAGTGTTCGTGGTTCCACCGTCCGAGACAATCTTCCCCAGCCGTACGTGCTGTCTTCGGTCTGTCAGGAAGTCATTGATCCAACCGCAGAGGGAGTCGGGCACGCTGAGCTGGTAGAGCTAGTCTCGTAGCAGTCCAGGGAGGATGGTGTTGAAGGCAGAGCTGAAGTCCACAAACAGGATCCTAGCGTAGGTTCCTGGGGAGTCCAGATACTCCAGGATAAAGTGGAGGGCCAGGTTCACTGCATCATCCACAGACCTGTAGGGCGAACTGCAGTGGGTCCAGGAGGGGGGCGGTGATGTCCTTGAGGTGGGGCAGGACCCAGCGCTCAAAGGACTCCATAACCACAACACCAGGGGGTGCTCCACTAACCACGTTAAACCCAGATTCCGAACTAACAAAGGTCTTAACTCATTCTCTTTCTATGCCACATCAATGTGGAATGCGCTCCCAACAGGTATAAAAGAAAGGGCATCTCTATCCTCCTTCAAAACCGCAATAAAAGTTCACCTCCAGGCAGCTACAACCCTAAACTAACACCCTCCCCGGATTGCTAATAATCAAATGTAAACAATCAAATGCAGATTCTTTTTCTTATGCCTTCTGATCTCTCTCTCTCTCTCTCTCTCTCTCTCTCTCTCTCTCTCTCTCTCTCTCTCTCTCTCTCTATGTCCACTACTTGATGTCCATATCCCCACCCCACCCCCTCCACACTCCTGATTGTAAATAATGTAAATAATTCAATGTGATTATCTTGTGTGATGACTGTATTATGATGATAGTATATATGATAGTATATATCTGTATCATGAATCAATTTAAGTGGACCCCGACTTAAACAAGTTGAAAAACTTATTCGGGTGTTACCATTTAGTGGTCAATTGTACGGAATATGTACTTCACTGTGCAACCTACTAATAAAAGTCTCAATCAATCAATCAATTCATGAAATAACAAGTGTGTGTAAAAAAAAAATTAAGTGCTCCCCCTCTGGCCCACATATGTAATAACAAGTGTGGGTAAGAAATGTAACTGTGCCCCCTTTAGGCAAAATGTATTAAAAAATAAATATGTATATAGAGACATACTGTAATAACTTGAAGTAGATAATGAAGATTAAAAACCAATTACAAACAAAAGATTAAAATGAACTAAAAGTTTACTTTTTTATATTTACATAGTATGTATATATTATTAATGTTGTAAATACACATCTTTATGTATCTAGAAAGGGAGGTCCTAAAGAGGTAGGCATTTTTCGGCGGTCTCAAGAAGGTAAGAAATACAAGAGTGTGTGTGTGCACTTGTCTCACCATCCTTGTGTGGACATACACTTGACAAACCACACCCTTTCTGTGAGGATCTTTGGACTTGTGAGGACATTTGCCTGGTCCTCACAACTACACAAGTAAACATTTTTTTTTACTTTGTGTGTTTTGCATTCTGAAGTGAGGTTGCAACTAGGGATGTCCGATAAATGCTTTAAAATGTAATATCGGAAATTATCGGTATCGTTTTTTAAATTATCGGTATCGTTTTTTGTTGTTGTTGTTGTTTTTGTTTTTATTAAATCCACATAAAAAACACAAGATACACTTACAATTAGTGCACCAACCCAAAAAACCTCCCTCCCCCCATTTCTTTCTGTTATCAATATTCTGCTTCCTACATTATATATCAATATATATCAATACAGTCTGCAAGGGATACAGTCCGTAAGCACACATGATTGTGCGTGCTGCTGCTCCACTAATAGTACTAACCTTTAACACTTCATTTCACTCATTTTCATTCATTACTAGTTTCTATGTAACTGTTTTTATATTGTTTTACTTTCTTTTTTATTCAAGAAAATGTTTTTAATTTATTTATCTTATTTTATTCATTTAAAAAAAAAGTACCTTATCTTCACCATACCTGGTTGTCCAAATTAGGCATAATAATGTGTTAATTCCACGACTGCGGTTGATATCGGTATCGGTTGATATCGGTATTGGTAATTAAAGAGTTGGACAATATGGGAATATTGGATATCGGCAAAAAGCCATTATCGGACATCCCTAGTTGCAACTCTCTACTCCCATCTAGGGCTAGATGTATATTTTTTCATCATTCTAGCTATAGTGGAAAGGGGGGCCCTCACAACCCACTAACCAAACGTGGGTCCACACAAAGTAGGCAAGACATGTATGTGTGTGTGTGTGTGTGTGTGTGTGTGTGTGTGTGTGTGTGTGTGTGTGTGTGTGTGTGTGTGTGTGTGTCCTCACCCAGCGTGCTGATGCTGTCCTCGCTCTGCTTGACCTGCTCCGCCATCATCCTGCTGATGGACATCAGACTCTCGGTGATGTTGCTGCTGCTCCCCACCAGACTCTCCTTGGTCGCCTTCCTGCGGAACGCCGCGCTCGCACGTGAGGTCAAAGGTCACAGGAAACCCACCTCCTCCTCCTCCTCCCCCCTGAGTGGAAACCAACCTCGCCCGGATGTTTTGACCTTCTCCTTCGCGCAGCAGCTCGTCCTTCGCCATGTGGTCCATGGACATTTTGCACGCCAGGTTGGCCTTCCTCCACGCCGTCTGGTTACTGCAGCGCAACATGCTATCATAAACATGCTAACACATAAACATGCTGCTACATGACTAAATATGTTGAATTATTAAACATGTTGACAAATACAACATGCTATCACCTGAACACATCATGCTACCACATGAATACAACATGATACCACATGAATACAACATGATACCACATGAATACAACATGATACCACATGAATACAACATGCTACCACATGAATACAACATGATACCACATGAATACATCATGCTACCACATGAATACAACATGCTACCACATGAATACAACATGCTATCACCTGAACACAACATGGTACCAGATGAATACAACATGATACCACATGAATACAACATGATACCACATTAATACAACGTGCTACCACATGAATACAACATGCTACCACATGAATACAACATGATACCACATGAATACAACATGCTACCACATGAATACAACATGCTACCACATGAATACAACATGATACCACATGAATACAACATGATACCACATGAATACAACATGCTACCACATGAATACAACATGCTACCACATGAATACAACATGCTACCACATGAATACAACATGATACCACATGAATACAACATGATACCACATGAATACAACATGATACCACATGAATACAACGTGCTACCACATGAATACAACATGCTACCACATGAATACAACATGCTACCACATGAATACAACATGCTACCACATGAATACAACATGATACCACATGAATACAACATGATACCACATGAATACAACATGCTACCACATGAATACAACATGCTACCACATGAATACAACGTGCTACCACATTTATACACCAGGCTACCACATGAATACAACATGATACCACATGAATACAACATGATACCACATGAATACATACCACATGAATACAACATGATACCACATGAATACAATGTGCTACCACATTTATACACCAGGCTACCACATGAATACAACATGAATACAACATGCTACCACATGAATACAACGTGCTACCACATGAATACAATGTGCTACCACATTTATACACCAGGCTACCACATGAATACAACATGAATACAACATGCTACCACATGAATACAACATGATACCACATGAATACAACGTGCTACCACATGAATACAACATGCTACCACATGAATACAACATGATACCACATGAATACAACATGCTACCACATGAATACAACATGATACCACATGAATACATGATACCACATGAATACTACATGATACCACATGAATACATCATGCTACCACATGAATACAACATGCTACCACATGAATACAACATGATACCACATGAATACATGATACCACATGAATACAACATGATACCACATGAATACAACGTGCTACCACATGAATACAACATGCTACCACATTTATACACCAGGCTACCACATGAATACAACATGATACCACATGAATACAACGTGCTACCACATGAATACAACATGCTACCACATGAATACAACATGCTACCACATGAATACAACATGCTACCACATGAATACAACATGATACCACATGAATACATGATACCACATGAATACAACATGATACCACATGAATACATCATGATACCACATGAATACATCATGCTACCACATGAATACAACATGCTACCACATGAATACAACATGATACCACATGAATACATGATACCACATGAATACAACATGCTACCACATGAATACAACGTGCTACCACATTTATACACCAGGCTACCACATGAATACAACATGATACCACATGAATACAACATGATACCACATGAATACATGATACCACATGAATACAACATGATACCACATGAATACAATGTGCTACCACATTTATACACCAGGCTACCACATGAATACAACATGATACCACATGAATACAACGTGCTACCACATGAATACAACATGCTACCACATGAATACAACATGATACCACATGAATACAACATGATACCACATGAATACAACGTGCTACCACATGAATACATCATGCTACCACATGAATACAACATGCTACCACATGAACACAACATGCTACCACATGAATACAACATGATACCACATGAATACAACATGATACCACATGAATACAACATGATACCACATGAATACAACATGATACCGCATGAATACAACATGATACCACATGAATACAACATGATACCACATGAATACAACATGATACCGCATGAATACAACATGATACCACATGAATACAACATGATACCACATGAATACAACATGATACCACATGAATACAACATGATACCACATGAATACAACATGATACCACATGAATACATCATGCTACCACATGAATACAACATGCTACCACATGAATACAACATGCTACCACATGAATACAACATGCTACCACATGAATACAACATGATACCACATGAATACAACATGATACCACATGAATACAACATGATACCACATGAATACAACATGATACCACATGAATACAACATGCTACCACATGAATACATCATGCTACCACATGAATACAACATGATACCACATGAATACAACATGATACCACATGAATACAACATGATACCGCATGAATACAACATGATACCACATAAATACAACATGATACCACATGAATACAACATGATACCACATGAATACAACATGATACCACATGAATACAACATGATACCACATGAATACAACATGATACCACATGAATACAACATGATACCACATGAATACAACATGATACCACATGAATACATCATGCTACCACATGAATACAACATGCTACCACATGAATACAACATGCTACCACATGAATACAACATGCTACCACATGAATACAACATGATACCACATGAATACAACATGATACCACATGAATACAACATGCTACCACATGAATACAACATGATACCACATGAATACAACATGCTACCACATGAATACAACATGCTACCACATGAATACAACATGATACCACATGAATACAACATGATACCACATGAATACAACATGATACCACATGAATACATCATGCTACCACATGAATACAACATGATACCACATGAATACAACATGATACCACATGAATACAACATGATACCACATGAATACAACGTGCTACCACATGAATACAACATGCTACCACATGAATACAACATGCTACCACATGAATACAACATGCTACCACATGAATACAACATGATACCACATGAATACAACATGATACCACATGAATACAACATGATACCACATGAATACATCATGCTACCACATGAATACAACATGCTACCACATGAATACAACATGCTACCATGTACAATGCATCTGGAAAGCACTCACAGCCCTTCACTTTTACCACATTTTGTTAAGTTACAGCATTATTACAAAATGGAATAAATTATTTTTTTGTCCTCAAAATTCTACAAACAATACCCCATAATGACAATATGAAAGTTTTAGGTTTTTATTTTTATTTTTTGCAAATCAATGTTAAATCAAAAGTTAAAAAAACACACTTTCATCCTCGCTCAAATTAATGGGGTAATCGTCGCTTTCTCGGTCCGAATCGCTCTAGCTGCGTTGAAAACAATAGGAAAATATGAGGAAGCGAACAACTGACTACGTCACGCTACTTCCGGTAGGGGCAAGGCTTTTTTTTATCAGAGACCAAAAGTTGCAAACTTTATCGTCGTCGTTCTCTACTAAATCCTTTCAGCAAAAATATGGCAATATCGCAAAATGATCAAGTATGACACATAGACTGGATCTGCTATCCCCGTTTAAATAAAAAAAATCATTTCAGTAGGCCTTTAAAGGTTCGGACCGAGAAAGCGACGATTACCCCATTAATTTGAGCGAGGATGAAAGATTCGTGGATGAGGAACGTTAGAGTGACGGACTAGAATGCAGTGCAAGACATATCTTTTTCCGCTCTGACCGTAACTTAGGTACAAGCTGGCTCATTGGATTCCACACTCTCCTTTTTTCATTGTGGATCACGGATTTGTATTTTAAACCACCTGGGATACTATATCCTCTTGAAAATGAGAGTCCAGAACGCGAAATGGACATTCACAGTGACTTTTATCTCCACGACAATACATCGGCGAAATGCTTTAGCTACGGAGCTAACATGATAGCATCGTGCTTAACTGCATATAGAAACAAAAGAAATAAACCCCTGACTGGAAGGATAGATAGAAAATCAACAATACTATTAAACCGTGGACATGTAACTACACGGTTAATGCTTTCCAGGCTGGCGAAGGTTAACAATGCTGTTGCTAACGACGCCATTGAAGCTAACTTAGCAACTTAGCAACGGGACCTCACAGAGCTATGCTAAAAACATTAGCTCTCCACCTACGCCAGCCAGCCCTCATCTACTCATCAACACCCGTGCTCACCTGCGTTCCAGCGATCGGCAGAAGGACGAAGGACTTCACCCGATGCGTTTGGCGGCCCGGAGACGAAGGAAGTCAAGGTGAGGTCGGCGGCTAGCGCGGCTAGCGCTCCAACAAAGTCCTCCTGGTTGTGTTGCTGTAGTCCGCTGCTAATACACTGATCCCACCTACAACTGTCTTCTTTGCAGCCTTCATTGTTCATTAAACAAATTGCAAAAGATGTCCAGAATACTGCGGAATTATGAAATGAAAACAGAGCTTTTTGTATAGGATTCTACGGGGTACCATAACTTCCGTCACTCTTACTTCGTCACACGCATACGTCATCATACCGCAACGTTTCAGCCGGATATTTCCCGGGAAGTTTTAAATGTCACTTTATAAGTTAACCCGGCCGTATTGGCATGTGTTGCAATGTTAAGATATCATCATTGATATATAAACTATCAGACTGCGTGGTCGGTAGTAGTGGCTTTCAGTAGACCTTTAAGAACAGTAAGAAACAACCCTTTTGTGTGAATGAGTGTAAATGGGGGAGGGAGGTTTTTTGGGTTGGTGCACTAATTGTAAGTGTATCTTGTGTTTGTTATGCTGATTTAATTTTTTTAAAATTAAAATACCGATAATAAAAAAACCGATACCGATAATTTCCGATGTTACATTTTAAAGCATTTATCGGCCGATAATATCGGACATATCTACTCCTAATCGCTAAATCCGATGAAATCTTGTACGTCTAGTCTCTTACGTGAATGAGATAAATAATATTATTTGATATTTTACGGTAATGTGTTAATCATTTCACACATAAGTCGCTCCTTACTATAAGTCGCACCCCCGGCCAAACTATGAAAAAAACTGCGACTTATAGTCGGAAAAATACAGTACATCATGCGACCACATGAAAACATCATGTTTAGAAATGGCAAAGGAGTCAAACCTGAGCATTTGTCTCCGCTGGCTCTCTGCCTCCGTTTGGATGGACATTCTGTCCGACTCTTTGTCCTGCTCTCTGGCCATTTGCTCCAGATCCTGCAAGCCCACAGCGGCGCAGGGTAAGACCACACCAAGACCCCAGAGAGGTGTGTCAGACACGCACGCACTCACCTGAATCCTGCGCCGGAGTTGGTTGAATTTGTCTTTGACGTGACAGTTGAGCTGCATGAGAACGCTCTGAGGTCCAGAACATTCTCTGATGTCCTGCACAACACACACTTTGCTCGGACTACACTTTAAATCAGGGGTCACCAACGCGGTGCCCGCGGGCACCAGGTAGCCCGTAAGGACCAGATGAGTAGCCCGCTAGCCTGTTCTAAAAATAGCTCAAATAGCAGTCTCTATTTTTTAAATTGTATTTATTTACTAGCAAGCTGGTCTCGCTTTGCCTGACATTTTTAATTCTAAAAGAGACAAAACTCAAATAGAATTTGAAAATCCAAGAAAATATTTGAAAGACTTGGTCTTCACTTGTTTAAATAAATTCATTATTTTTTTTACTCTGCTTCTTATAACTTTCAGAAAGACAATTTTAGAGAAAAAATACAACCTTAAAAATGATTTTAGGATTTTTAAACACATATACCTTTTTACCTTTTAAATTCCTTCCTCTTCTTCCCTGACAATGTAAATCAATGTTCAAGTAAATTTATTTTTTTTATTGTAAAGAATAATAAATACATTTTCACCTAATTCTTCATTTTAGCTCCTGTTTTTTCGACGAAGAATATTTGTGAAATATTTCTTCAAACTTATGATTATAATTCAAAAAATTATTTCGGCAAATCTCGAAAATCTGTAGAATCAAATTTAAATCTTATTTCAAAGTCTTTTGAATTTATTTTAAAATTTTTGTTCTGGAAAATCTAGAAGAAATAATGATTTGTCTTTGTTAGAAATATAGCTTGGTCCAATTTGTTATATATTCTAACAAAGTGCAGATTGGATTTTAACCTATTTAAAACATGTCATCAAAATTCTAAAATTAATCTTAATCAGGAAAAATTACTAATGATGTTCCATAAATTATTTTTTAAAGTTTTTCTCTTCTTTTTTTCGGTTGAATTTTGAATTTTAAAGAGTCGAAATTGAAGATAAACTATGTTTCAAAATGTAATTGTCATTTTTTTCGTGTTTTCTCCTCTTTTAAACCGTTCAATTAAGTGTAAATATCATTGATTATTAATAATAACGTTAAAGGTAAATTGAGCAAATTGGCTATTTCTGGCAATTTATTGAAGTGTGTATCAAACTGGTAGCCCTTCGCATTAATCACTACCCAAGAAGTAGCTCTTGCTTTCAAAAAGGTTGGTGACCCCTGCTTTAAATCATCTCAGCGACACGACCACGCAAAGCTATCAAACATCTTTGACATAAGTCGTAAAAACTGTTGATGCTTATAATTTCTACTATATGTAATTTGACAGTACCAAATCGAATTCCTTGTGTGAAACAGAGGGTTCTGGTCCGTGTACCTTCCGTTCATTCTACTTCCAATTCTG
>NC_084735.1:85514617-85517117 GCF_033978785.1 Entelurus aequoreus
TACACGTCTCCACCACTTGTGGCAGTAACGACACCAGCGAACAAACAGAAGAAGTCATAGAGAAGTTTCTGAAGCGCAAAAATGATGACTAAGGTGTTTTAATTTGCACTTTAATTTTACTGACAATTTAGTTAAGAAACATAGATTTTGCACAACATAATTATATGTAAATGTGTTTTTCGTCAGTCCCTTTGTTTGATTAGTACTTATTTTTCTAATCAGCCTGACCTGAGCCTGTAAGTTTTATTTTAAATAAAAAATAGTATTTGTGTTTGTATCATTAAAACGTAACGAAAAAGCTTTCGTTGCCATAGTGACAAGGACTTAATTATTTTAACATTGTGTTTCTTAACTGTCGAGCAGTACTCCGTTGTAATACACTTCTCCACCACTTGTGGCAGTAACGACACCAGCGAACAAACAGAAGAAGTCATAGAGAAGTTTCTGAAGCGCAAAAATGATGATTAAAGTGTTTTAATTTGCACTTTAATTTTACTGACAATTTAGTTAAGAAACATAGATTTTGCACAACTTAATTATATGTAAATGTGTTTTTCGTCAGTCCCTTTGTTTGATTAGTACTTATTTTTCTAATCAGCCTGACCTGAGCCTGTAAGTTTTATTTTAAATAAAAAATAGTATTTGTGTTTGTATCATTAAAACGTAACGAAAAAGCTTTCGTTGCCATAGTGACAAGGACTTAATTATTTTAACATTGTGTTTCTTAACTGTCGAGCAGTACTCCGTTGTAATACACTTCTCCACCACTTGTGGCAGTAACGACACCAGCGAACAAACAGAAGAAGTCATAGAGAAGTTTCTGAAGCGCAAAAATGATGATTAAAGTGTTTTAATTTGCACTTTAATTTTACTGACAATTTAGTTAAGAAACATAGATTTTGCACAACTTAATTATATGTAAATGTGTTTTTCGTCAGTCCCTTTGTTTGATTAGTACTTATTTTTCTAATCAGCCTGACCTGAGCCTGTAAGTTTTATGTTAAATAAATAATAGTATTTGTGTTTGTATCATGTAAAATGTAAGTATGTTAGATGTAATTATTGAATATGATTAAAATGACTAATTCAGTGTTAATAATTGAGGGGCCCTGGGCCCCTTTGTCGTTGAAAATTTGGGCCCCTAACAGAGGGTTCGGTTATCTTGCTAAAGGACACTTGGACATGGTCACAGGGGGACTCTGGTTAAATCAGCACCCGTCAGGTTGGTGGCCAACTACTTTTGCAAACTGGCAATAATCTTTCCATAGGTAAGATGTGCACTAATAGCACATGTTTTTACGTTAATAAAGTAAACCGCATACAAATTGATAATGAAAAAAACAAGCTATGATTCATTTTCAATATACAACACATTGCATTGCTTTACAGGGGACAGTTGCCCCCACCAAGATGGCCGCCACGTAGGCACGTTGCTTTCATTAAGTGCTACAGTGCACTGATCAATCTAATTACATAGAATATTATAAGTATGTCTACTGCTCTTATTTATTACGGTTTGATATTGACTTAGTTTTCAAGAAACAGTTAGTTCCATACATATATACATTTACTTTTTATAAAATCCATTTAAAAAAAAGAAAAAGTTTTATGCCATCTCTATGCACCCGGAAGAAGCTTTTCTAACCTGTAACCGGTTTTTAAAAAACAAATAATATACCAAATAATACATTGGGAGAATCGGTTTGACTCGAGAATTGTGTTCAATTGAGAATCGGTTTGAATCAAGAATCAGTTTGAATCAAGAATCAGTTTGAATCAAGAATCGGTTCAAATCGAGAATCGGTTTGAATCGTGTTTAATTGAGGATCAGTTTGAATCGAGAATCGTGTTAAATCGAGAATCGGTCTGATTCAAGAATCGTGTTGAATCGAGAATCGGTTTGCATCAAAAATCGTGTTGGATCGAGAAATGGTTTGAATCCAACATCGTGTTGAATCGAGAATTGGTTTGAATTGAGAATTGTGTTGAATCGAGAATCGGTCTGAATCAAGAATCATGTTGAATCGAGAATTGTGTTAAACCGAAAATCGGTTTGAATCAAGAATTGTGTTGAATCGAGAATCCGTCTGATTCGAGAATCGTGTTGAATCGAGAATCGGTTTGAATCTGCAATTTGTTTGAATCCAGAATTGTGTTGAATCGAGAATCGGTTTGAATCCAACATCGCATTGAATCGAGAATCGGTTTGCATCAAAAATCGTGTTGAATCGAGAAATGGTTTGAATCCAACATCGTGTTGAATCGAGAATTGGTTTGAATTGAGAATTGTGTTCAATCGAGAATCGGTCTGAATCAAGAATCGTGTTGAATCGGTTTGAATCTGCAATTTGTTTGAATCCAGAATTGTGTTGAATCGAGAATCGGTTTGAATCCAACATCGCATTGAATCGAGAATCGGTTTGCATCAAAAATCGTGTTGAATCGAAAACCTGTGTGAATCGAGAATTGTGTTGAATTGAGAATTGGTCTGAATCAAGAC
>NC_084735.1:85522117-85532117 GCF_033978785.1 Entelurus aequoreus
CACCGAACTGTTTCCTGTCGCCCGCCCTCGGACGTTTCCCACCCCCCATCTCTCCTCGCCTTTTTCCGGGGGAACGCGTGCGGGCGGGCGCGCAGTTTTCTCGCCGGTCGCCGTGGCGACCAAAGAGCCGTTGACGTGTTGCAAAGTGCATGCGAACAACACGCTCGCCGAAGACAAGTCGGCCAGGATGAGTCGGAAAGGGGGCGGGGGGGGCGGAGGGGGACTGTGCAGGAAGCGAGGGCGTCATTCAAGGTGCAACAAGGTGCTACACGAAGCGCACGCACACACACACACACACACACGCACACACACACACACACGCGTGTGTAGTGTGCAGGTGTGAATAGACATGTGCGTAATCTGGTTGGGAGGGGCATGCAGAGGGGCGCGGTTACAAGGGGGACAGCACGGTGGGAGCGCTGAGTCCACGCCGCCGTCCGTCTAGATTTTGGAGGTGGGCACGCGCAGGCCCACCAGTCCGCCGGTGGGGTCGCCGCCTCCTGTGGTCTCCAGGATCTTGTTGACGAAGTCCGAAGTCTGGCCGGCAACAGGCGGTTCCACTGCACACACACAGGAAGTTGGAGGTGAACGAGAGTTGACATTCCTCTGTGTATAACGGGAGGGAGGCGGGGCGTTAGGCGGTCCCCACATCGCCCCCCCCCCCCCCCCCCCAGATACACACACACACACACACTACTAATGTTATTGTAGCACACACTGTGATGGATTACAAGAAGTTAATTGTGCTTCACTACGGGTGCTACAGCCGTATATGCAAATGAGCAGCGAGAGGCTCCGCCTCACCGAGGGTCTCCTGGATGAGTCGCTCATGTTGCTGGGCCGAGGAGACGAGTCCTTATGCGACTCGGAGTTGAACAGCAGCAACATGAGCTAATACATTTGCATTACAAATTAGCATGTTTACTAGGGCTGCGAATCTTTGGGTGTCCCACGATTCGATTCAATATCGATTCTTGGGGTCACGATTAGGGATGATGTTTGATAAGGAATTATCGAGTTGGAGCCTATTATGGAATCCTCTTATCGAACCGATTCCTTATCGATTCTCTTATGGAGTCCAGATAGGTTGTTGTATATGGAAAAAAACACACAATATTTGGTTTAACAAAAGCTCACTTTTATTATATAATAAAAAAAATAAAATCTAATAAATAAATAAATATTGACTGTTACCCACCTAAAAAAATTAAATAAAATAAATAAATATTGACTGTTGTTACCCAAAGTATATTAAGTGGGATTTTTCAGAGAAACAAATATATACAGTAACACAAAAACAAGCTGTCTCTGTGATCACTATAGGTGTATAAATAATAATAGTGTTAAATAAAATCAGTCCCTTGGGCACAAAACTGAAAATAATACAGCTCTCCAAAAAGTGCACTTCTGCTGCTATTGGAACATAACTGTTTGTTATGATGCTTTGACATTTTTGCACTTTATTTCTTTATTGAAAGAACATTCTATGAAGAGAAAAGTTGTTTGCAAATGTGGTTACAATGCTAAAAAAATGAAAAGTTAAAGCTAAAAAAAGAAATACACTTTATTGAGTTTACATTATTTCTTTATAGGGGGAAAAATGTTATGAGCGAGAGAATATAACAACTACACTACCCAGCATGCAACGGGAGTTACGACCCCGAAAAGTGTTGCATGTTGCCACGCTGTGAAAGTAAACGTCAAGAAGTCAGCCAACACGCCTCGTCTGCATTATTTATAATTAGACAGACAACACATCTACAGTGTGATTTTGTAACGTTTACAAGGAAAGAAAAACAAAAGTTAAAAAAGGGAGATATGTTGTATATATATGTATGTGCTGCGGTTGTTTTAAGAACGTTGCGACAGCTGCCGTAAAGGAGGTGCGTTGCTATGTTTCCGGTTGCTATGTTTCCGGTTGGTCGTAAAAGTGTTGGTCATGTGTTTTACCCTGCTCAAATCTCTCAGTAAAGTTATTTGATGGATTATAGCTTTTGTTTTGAACTTTATTACACCTTGGAGCGCTTTTTCCCGTCCATTGTTTTCCTGCTTTCGCTATCTGCGCCTAATGACTGAGCTACGTGACGTCAATTCTTGTGATGTCCCACGGAGCATTTCTGGTCGGGACGGGATTCGAATAAAGAATCAAATCTTTTCCTTTACTATAGTGGTCCCGATAACGGGTACCGGTTCTCAAAACGGGATTCGAGTCCGAGGACTCGGTTCTTTTCTTATCAAACAACCGGGAAAACCGGTTTCGAGTATCATCCCTAGCTGCGAATCTTTGGGTGTCCCACGATTCGATTCAATATCGATTCTTGGGGTCACGATTCGATTCAAAATCGATTTTTTTTTTCGATTCAACGCGATTCTCGATTCAAAAACGATATTTTCCCGATACAAAAGGATTCTCTATTCATTCAATACATAGATTTCAGCAGGATCTACCCCAGTCTGCTGACATGCCAGCAGAGTAGTAGATTTTTGTAAAAAACTTTTATAATTATGAAGGACAATGTTTTATCAACTGATTGCAATAATGTAAATTTGTTTTAAAGGCCTACTGAAAGCCACTACTAGCGATCACGCAGTCTGATAGTTTATATATCAATGATGAAATCTTAACATTGCAACACATGCCAATACGGCCGGGTTAACTTATAAAGTGACATTTTAAATTTCCCGCCACACTTCCAGTCGAAAAAGCCTTCGAAGGATGACGTATGCGCGTGACGTAGCCCGAGGAATAGAGGTATGCCTTCTCCATTGAATACAATACAAAAAAGCTCTGTTTTCATTTCATAATTCCACAGTATTCTGGACATCTGTGTTGGTGAATCTTGTGCAATTTGTTTAATGAACAATGGAGGCTGCAAAGAAGAACGTTGTAGGTGGCTGTAGCAACACAAGGACCACTTACTCGGATAGCAGACGCCTAGCCGATGCTAGCAGACGCCTAGCCGATGCTAGCAGACCCACCGCACGGATGATCTGGTGAAGTCCTTAGTCGCGCCGTCAATCGCTGGAACGCAGGTGAGCACGGGTGTTGCTGAGCAAAGCAGATGAGGGCTGGCTGGCTTGGTGGAGCGCTAATGTTTTTATCATAGCTCTGTGAGCTCCGGTTGCTAAGTTAGCCTTAGCGTCGTTAGCAACAGCATTGTTAAGCTTTGCCAGGCTGAGATCTATTAACCGTGTAGTTACATGTCCATGGTTTAACAGTATTGTCGATCTTCTGTCTATCCTTCCAGTCAGGGATTTATTTATTTTGTTTCTATCTGCATTTGAGACGGATGCTGTCACGTTAGCTCATGCTAAAGATGCTAAAGAGCTTCGTCGATGTATTGTCGTGGAGATAAAAGGCACTGTAATGTCCATTTCGCGTTCTCGACTCTCATTTTCAAGAGGATATAGTATCCGAGGTGGTTTAAAATACAAATCCGTGATCCACAATAGAAAAAGGAGGGAGTGTGGAATCCAATGAGCCAGCTTGTACCTAAGTTACGGTCAGAGCGAAAAAAAATATGTATTTCACTGCATTCTAGTCCTTCACTCTAACGTTCCTCATCCACGAATCTTTCATCCTCGCTCAAATTAATGGGGTAATGGTCCGAATAGCTCTAGCTGCGTTGAAAACAATAGGAAAATATGAGGGAGTGAACAACTGACAACGTCACGCTACTTCCGGTAGGGGCAAGGTTTTTTTTTATCAGAGACCAAAAGTCGCGAACTTTATCGTCGATGTTCTCTACTAAATCCTTTCAGCAAAAATATGGCAATATCGCGAAATGATCAAGTATGACACATAGAATGGATCTGCTATCCCCGTTTAAATTTAAAAAATTCATTTCAGTAGGCCTTTAACTATTAAATGAACCAAAAATATGACTTATTTTATCTTTGTGAAAATATTGGACACAGTGTGTTGTCAAGCTTATGAGATGCGATGCAAGTGTAAGCCACTGTGACACTATTGTTCTTTTTTTTTTTTTTAATAAATGTCTAATGATAATGTCAATGAGGGATTTTTAATCACTGCTATGTTGAAATTGTAACTAATATTGATACTGTTGTTGATAATATTCATTTTTGTTTCACTACTTTTGGTTTGTTCTGTGTCGTGTTTGTGTCTCCTCTCAATTGCTGTTTATTGCAGTTCTGAGTGTTGCTGGGTCGGGTTTGGTTCTGGAATTGGATTGCATTGTTATGGTGTCTCAAGAAGGTAAGAAATACAAGAATGTGTGTGTGTGTGTGTGTGTGTGTGTGTGTGTGTGTGTGTGTGTGTGTGTGTGTGTGTGTGTGTGTGTGTGTGTGTGTGTGTGTGTGTCTGGTCAACATATGAAATAACAAGTGTGTGTAAGAAATTGAAATGCGCCCCCTTTGGCCAAATTTTTTTTTTTTTTTTTTTTTTTAAATAAATAAATATGTATATAGAGACATACTGTAATAACTTGAAGTAAATATTGAAGATTAAAAAACAATTAAAAACAAACAAAAAATGTTTTTACAAAAAACTTACCTTTTTTATATTTGCATAGTATGTATATATTATTAATGTTGTACATACACTTCTTTATATATTTAGAAAGGCTGGTCCTAAAGAGGGATGCATTTTTCTCAGGTCTCAAGAAGGTAAGACGTACAAGAATGTGTGTCTGGCTAACATATGAAATAACAAGTGTGTGTAAGAAATTGAAATTGGCCAAAATTAATTAAAAAAATTAAAAATAAATATGTACTGTATATAGGGACATACTGTAATAAGGGACGGCGTGGCGAAGTTGGTAGAGTGGCCGTGCCAGCAATCGGAGGTAATAAGGGACGGCGTGGCGAAGTTGGTAGAGTGGCCGTGCCAGCAATCGGAGGGTTGCTGGTTACTGGGGTTCAATCCCCACCTTCTACCTTCCTAGTCACGTCCGTTGTGTCCTTGGGCAAGACACTTCACCCTTGCTCCTGATGGCTGCTGGTTAGCACCTTGCATGGCAGCTCCCGCCATCAGTGTGAGTGTGTGTGTGAATGGGTGAATGTGGAAATACTGTCAAAGCGCTTTGAGTACCTTGAAGGTAGAAAAGCGCTATACAAGTATAACCCATTTATCATTTATTTATTGCTGTGTATTGTTTTGTTGGATTGATTAATTTTAAAAAAAATTAAATAAAATAAAAATCTAAAAAATAATTTCAAAAAATCGATTTTTTAAAAATGAGAATCGATTCTGAATCGCACAACGTAAGAATCGCGATTCGAATTTGAATCGATTTCTTCCCACACCCCTAATGTTTACAGTTAGCACCTGTCAGGTAGCAGGTTGTGACTTTGAGGTGTACGGCAGCAAAATTGGCACAAAAAAAAAAGTCAGCATGCTAACATTAGCATGTTTACAGTTAGCATCTGTCAGGTACCAAATGTGAGTGAGGCGTATGGCAGAAAAATTGGCTTAAAAAGTTAGCATGCTACCATTAGCATGTTTACAGTTAGCATCTGTCAGGTACCAAGTTGTGACTCTGAGGTGTACGGCAGTAAAATTTGCTGAATAAGTTAGCATGCTAAATTTTAACATGCTAACATTAGCATGTCTACAGCCACCTTGTGTCAGGTATCAAGTTATAACTCTGATGTTTACAGCAGCAAAATTGGCTAAAAAAAAGCTAGCACGCGCTAAAATTAGCATGTTAGCATGCTGCGCCTCACCGAGGGTCTCCTGGATGAGTCGCTCCA
The DNA here is from genome assembly GCF_033978785.1 of Entelurus aequoreus. Lineage (NCBI taxonomy): Eukaryota > Metazoa > Chordata > Actinopteri > Syngnathiformes > Syngnathidae > Entelurus > Entelurus aequoreus. The sequence goes on from NC_084735.1 coordinate 85,527,833, forward strand.
GCGTGTCGCTCATGTTGCTGGGCCGAGGAGACGAGTCCTCCGCGCGGGTGACGATCTCCTCCTTGATGGCGTTGATGACGAACAGCAGGCGATCTGAGGGGCGGCGGCAGGAAGTGAGTCAGGAAGTGGTCGCGGTTACCACGGCGACACGAGCCAACTCACCGTACTCGGTGCTGAGTCCCCACAGTTTGACCTTGTTGGCTTCGTACTGAGCCTTCTTCTTCAGACGACAAGCCCTGCACACACACTTGTGTCATGTGTGAGTGTGTGTGTGTGGGTGTATGTGTGTGTGTGTGCACAATTACCTGGACGCCAGCTTGTTTTTCTCCTTGCGGGACCAGGGCCGCGCGGTGAAGGGCAGCTCGCTGACGGGCGTCAGGTCGCCGATCACCTTGTTGAGTTTTCGCAGCTCCGTGCCGATCTGAAGAAGCTTCCTGGGATTGGGGGTCAGGTCTTCCACGTCCGTACGCCGAGACTTCTTCAGCATGTACTTGCCTGCGCGAGGACGCCGTCACATAATCAACGCACGTTCTTTTACCTCCGCCATGTACTCGCACGCTTACAATTAGCATGTGTCAAGTACCGTATTTTTCGGACTATAAGTCGCTCCGGAGTATAAGTCGCACCGGCCGAAAATGCATAATAAAGAAGGAAAAAAACATATATAAGTCGCACTGGAGTATAAGTCGCATTTTTTGGGGAAATGTATTTGATAAAACCCAACGCCAAGAATAGACATTTGAAAGGCAATTTAAAATAAATAAAGAATTAGAGATATCCGATAATATCGCAGTGTTTCCCACACATTCATTTATTTGTGGCGGCCCGCCACAAAAGAATTACGTCCGCCACAAATTAAAAAAAATTAAAAAATGTTTTTTGTTTTTTTTTGGTTGTTGTTTTACGTCCGCCACAAATTAAAAAAAATTAAAAAATGTTTTTTGTTTTTTTTTTGTTGTTGTTTTATGTCCGCCACAAATTTAAAAAAATTAAAAAATGTTTTTTTGTTGTTGTTGTTGTTGTTGTTGTTGTCCTGTCCAGCTTCTCAGGTAAATCATATAGTTGATGTAGATGCCCATATAGGCTGTTCAGATTTACTTTACAAAAGAGAAGTGTAGGATATTTCTCTTGTTGCCTTATTTCTATTTGACCACTACTGTTTTCTGTTTATTTGTTATTGACTGTGGCAGGACACCTCTGCCTCTGTTTCACTTTATGTTACTGGTAAATAATATGGTTGTAGTAGTAGGCTAAAGTGAAATTATTTAGTATGCACTAATTAAAGGGGCAGAGCTTTAAGAGACATATTAGCTTTTATATTTTATAAGATATATTTTTTGTAAGAACCACAATTAATAAATATATTTCAGTGAATAACTTATTGTTCAAATCTGTATATAAATATGTACATAAAGTGTTGTAATTATATTGTAAAATGGATGGATGGACGTTTAAAACAAAACTGTTATTATTAATTAGTAAGTATACATTTTTTGAGCCTTTTTAGAGAAAATCATATCATTGTAGTAAATTATGCAAATTACTCGATGATGTCATGGTGACCACGCCCATAGCCACGCCCCCACCGCCACAGGTATCTTGGCAGTTTATGTGAAACACTGTATCGGCCTGCTGATATTATCGGTCGATAAATGCTTAAAAATGTAATATCGGACATTATCGGTATCGTTTTTTTAAATTATCTGTATCGGTTTTTTTTTGTTTTTATTTTTATTTAAATCAACATAAAAAACAAGATACACTTACAATTAGTGCACCAACCCAAAAAACCTCCCTCCCCATTTACACTCATTCACACGTTTTTTTTTATTATCGGTATCAGTTTTTTTTTATTTTTGTTTTTTTTTAAAGTTTTGCCGATATCCGATATTCCGATAATGTCCAACTCTTAATTACCGATACCGATATCAACCGATAACGATATATACAGTCATGGAATTAACACATTATTATGCCTAATTTGGACAACCAGGTATGGTGAAGATAAGGTCCTTTTTTTTTTTTTTTTTTATAAAATAAGATAAATAAATTAAAAACATTTTCTTGAATAAAAAAGAAAGTAAAACAATATAAAAACAGTTACATAGAAACTAGTAATGAATGAAAATGAGTAAAATTAACTGTTAAAGGTTAGTACTATTAGTGGAGCAGCAGCACGCACAATCATGTGTGCTTACGGACTGTATCCCTTGCAGACTGTATTGATATATATTGATATATAATGTAGGAACCACAATATTAATAACAGAAAGAAACAACCCTTTTGTGTGAATAAGTGTAAATGGGGGAGGGTTTTTTTTTGGGTTGGTGCACTAATTGTAAGTGTTTCTTGTGTTTTTTATGTTGATTTAATAAAAAATAAATAAAATAAAAATAAAAATAAACCGATACCGATAATAAAAAAACGATACCGATAATTTCCGATATTACATTTTAAAGCATTTATCGGCCATCTCTACTCACGACCTACCGATGTCAGGGCGGACACTCTAACCACTAGGCCACTGAGTAACATGCTAAATACTAACATGCTAACATTAGCATGTTTACAGCCAGCATATGTGAAGTACCAAGTTGGAACTCTGGGGTGTACGGCGGCAAAATTGGCTGAATAAGTTAACATGCTAACATTAGCATGTTTACAGCCACCTTGTGTCAGGTACCAAGTTGTAACTCTGATGTTTAGGGCAGCATGATTAGTTAGGCTTCTGATTAGTTATTGTCACACTACATGGCCCACATACGATGAATACTTTATATACGGTAACGTGACCATAGTGTAAACTACATTTATGTCACGTGGTATATACAGTACGTCTGGGTTTCCTCTTCATCCACCGTGTTTGAAGTCAGGGTGCATATTTTCCCACAAGTTGTTTATATTCAGACAAGGCAAGCGCAAAAATAGCTTTTGTGGATGTGGCCATCTTCATTTCCGACCTGGTGACTGGAACGCTCAGAGCTGGGCGGTGACGTAATTTCCAACTTGACTTATAACTTCCAAGGTAAATGGAATGCTGCACAAGAGGCACTCCGTCTTGCTTATATCTTGGATTATTGCCTTTAATAGAAATGTTGCCCCCCACCCAAGATGGCCACCGTAATGACCTGCCCTGCTAATGCGTGAAGGCCCCAATTAGCTGTGGAAGGACCCTAAAGCAGCGTACTCAGCTGCCTGTTGTAAAAGCATTATAACTAGCTGATTGTCATTGGTCAAGAATAGATTAAAAAAAAAAGGTATTCGGAATCAATTACCCAATTATAACCAATGTGTTCCCTTTGATTTATTTTTAATGTACAACATAATGCATTGCTTTAAATGGCAGTTGCCCCCACCAAGATGGCCACCACATAGCTTCCATTAAGTTCTACAGCGCACAGATCATTTTAATGACATAATATATGTACCGTATTTTTCCGATTATAAGTCGCAGTTTTTTTCATAGTTTGGAGCGATTTATGTGTGAAATTATTAACACATTACCGTAAAATATCAAATAATATTATTTATCTCAATCACATAAGAGACTAGGCGTTAACATACCAGGCACGTTCTCAGTTGGCTATTTATGCCTCATATAACGTACACTTATTCAGCCTGTTCACTATTCTTTATTTATTTAAAATTTCCTTTCAAATGTCTATTCTTGGTGTTGGATTTTATCAAATAAATTTCCCAAAAAAATGCGACTTATACTCCAGTGCGACTTATATATATTATTTTCCTTCTTTATTATGCATTTTGGCCGGTGCGATTTATACTCTGGAGCGACTTATAACCCGAAACATACGATACTGTATTTCTGCTGCTCTTATTTATTCTGATTCTAAATCGATTCATAGTTTTCAAGAAACTGTTGTTACCTTTTTTTTATTTTTTAAGAAAATATGTTTTTAGGCCATCTTTGTGTTTTTTTATATTTATACCAAATAATACATGGCGAGAAAATGTTTGAATAGAAACGGAATCAAATCGAATCGTGAGGGTCATGTTAGCACTTAGCCACGGATGTTAGCACTATTTAAAACCTACCACATTGACTATGGGTGCACAAAAAAAAATCGATTCACATCCAAATCCCAATTTCCGTTTAACCCGATTCTAAATCGATTCATATTTTTCAAAAATCGATATAAATCGGAATTTTTTTTTAAACACAAATATATTTTTATAAATCGATTTCTAATTTTCAAAAATCGGTGAAACATTTTTAGAAAATTGATTTAAAAAATTCTTAAATCGATGATTTTTTAAAAATCAATT